>NC_068356.1:103421630-103721630 GCF_020536995.1 Dreissena polymorpha | reverse complement strand
CACTACTTTGCAAAAAGGTGCATCGCATAAACAGCGCATGCATACAACCTAATAGGATGACTTAATTGGCAACGCAAAAGAAGTACATAACTAACTAAACTAAATGTTTACTCAAATTAAGCAGATTATCGTCTACAAATAAGGTGAATACTTGTGACAGATTTAAAACTTAATACTTTCTTAATATATTTAACTAGTTTTTATTTTGCAAAAACGTACACAATTATTTTTTAAGAAATTCCACTATGTCGTTGTTCCTGCACATATTTTTCAGAAATGTAATGCATTGTTTGTATACGAGTGAAAAAACATCATTCGTGCAAAATGATAACATAGAATGCATTAAAGTATTTGTTAGGCTGGACGCGAAATTCAACAATTTGCTCGAAGAATTACGTAATCACTTCTAGCTGTTTTGTTTTCGCCTTTTCACTACTGAGCCTCGTTATCAGTATGTTTTTTTTTGTTCTTGCTTTGACAGCGTTCAAGTCCATTTTGAACATATAACGAGTATGGTCTCTGAATCGGAGGTTGATTTTTAATATCCATCATACCTTCATACCATGGGCATTATTGTTCAAATTTGGGAATGATTTTTCCAATTTTTTTAAATAATATATATATTCAGCAAGATCATATTACCCTTCCCAAATGCAGCTTAATGCAAATGTGCTGTAATTACATCTACAATTATTATCCGATTAAATAATGGTCATCTAATATGTATGGCAATCTATCCACGTATCAGAGAGATTATTTGGTGATAATATTAATTGCCAGTCATGCTGTTAATGTAAATTGCCAGTCAAGTTGTTACCACATATTGTCTCGAAAGGGTAGAAGGAAATAAACACCCACAGTTAAACATAATATTTACGAGTAATCAAATAAAATCATATTGATATACTAGTAGTTTAAATATATCTAAAATAATAACAAGAATATCAATATATAACACTAATTTGATATCATCGTCACCTGTGTACCGGTTGGTCACAATTCGGCATTCAGAAAAGCGATATATTCACAACATATCTACGCTATATAATTATAGAATTTAAGATAACTCCATTCACTGCGTTTTGGCACGTATAGATGAAATATTTTA
Organism: Dreissena polymorpha; assembly: GCF_020536995.1. Lineage (NCBI taxonomy): Eukaryota > Metazoa > Mollusca > Bivalvia > Myida > Dreissenidae > Dreissena > Dreissena polymorpha. The sequence continues at coordinate 103,720,522 of NC_068356.1, read as the reverse complement.
AATGGTTTGATGACATGTCTCGTAAAATGATACTTGCATACGAAGTATTGAAAGAGTAGTTATTTTGTTCTTTATTTGAAGACTTAAGACAATTTTCAGAGAATTCACAATTGTACCTAAAATTCGTCATATGTCAAGGAAAACCCCCACTGTTTGTCTTATGTTTTCAGGTCCAGTGATATATGATGTAGTGTGCCCTTTCCTTTTGAAAAACTGTAAGCAATATTTCAGGTTATTGCGATAGTTGGACTGTATTCAATGAACATTTACACCCTTTAAGTAATCAACATATCACATTTTTCAAATGCAGACGTTTAATTGCTAAACGGTGAAATTCGAATATTTTAACCATCTGCAGCAAAACATTTGGTCCAAATACATTCTTTCAACAAAATTGTCAAACAGTGTAATTATTAACTTAACTGTCTTTTCCTCATTTCAAGGGCAAACCATAAAATCGGGTATATATTTTTTTATTGTTTCACAAAACGAACAAAGCATGTTTGTAGCGCTCGAACAGATAATACAATGTCCTCCCCCTTAAACGAACACTTCACATGCGCATGTAACATATGTTATTGTTATTTAAATCGAATAGTACCCAGGAAAATAATGTTGGATAAACTTCATTTTGGAAAGGGTTCATTTTTTAAACTTACTTAAACAGTATCAGTTTCATTACAATGTTCTTATATTATTGAGGTTTTAACATGAATTCAACCTGAATTCTCATATTACTCAATTAAAACAACTCGTGTCATATGTTTCTAAATTTGTGATTTTAAGAGTTCACTTATGGATATCACGAAACACGTACCTTTTGAAGCTAAGATCTTATTGCAGGTAAAAAAAACAAAACATTTGCATACATGTGGCTGAGACAAAGTTTTTTTTCTTTCTACAAGGAAAAGAGTTAAGACAAGATACGCCGAACATGTCTGATATTAGCCGAGGCACGCACAAAATATCCGTTGACAAAGGCGGAATGATTATGAGACAGACCCGAGGGTTTGGAATTTAATTATTTCTGTAACCATAGCAAGGAAAAGTTTCGTTTGACAAACGTTTATTAAAAAAATATGAGTCGCGTTCTGAGAAAACTGGGCATAATGCATGTGCGTAAAGTGTCGTCCAAGATTAGCCTGTGCAGTCCGCACAGCACATGTTTGGAAATTCGTATATTTATATGAATTGAATAAAGTTATACGCTTCTTTATTCTTTTAATTTTCTTTATTTTTAACACAAAATGGTCAAATTTGAACATCTTGTCTAAATGCTGAATTGTTTGTGTCTTTGATTGAGTAAATATTGATTTAGTACACGACTGACGCGCAACAACTCACATATAATAATGTTTCTTGTTTTATTAGAAGGCTTTAGAAAATTTAACATGGACTTTGTAAACAGAGCTAAAATATAATAATAAGAGAAAATACGTGCAACCGAACTGAATATTATGCTATAATGCGATTGTAAAGCTATTATTATTATTTATACATAGTACATATTTGGTTATGTTGAGCTATAAACATGATTTAGATTGATCTATTAATTGCGTAATTGTTCGCAAAGAGATTGTCAAAATTTTAATTAAAATAGACCTAAAAATGTTATCTAACGAATGTCAATTACGGACAAATAGTATCACTCAAAAGCAAGCCGATAAAAAAGAGTATTTATAAGCTATAAGCGAAAATACGAGCAACCAAACTGTATTTTATACTATAGTGCAATTGTAAAGCTATCATGTATAGATTGTACATAATTAGCAATTTGGTGCAGTTAAACATTTACAGACAAAAAAGTATCACACAAAAACAAATCGGTATAATTACTTTATAGGATGAATATACTTATATTACGCAACAAATACTGCAAAATAAATCTCAACGAAATATATATACCCGTGATTCGTTTATTGTTTCTATTTCCGCTTGTTTTCATTCATTTTACTGGTCCATGTTGTCAAAAAATATAGCACATTGTTGCAAAGTAGCCGCTGGCTGTTCCAATACCAGTTCCGGGCTTTTGAATGTTACGCTCGAATATTTTGTCATCTCCGAGCACTCGTTTGACAATGTCTTCTGTAAGACTTAATCCGAATCCGTACACCGACTGTTCGGAAGGCATATACGCGTCGGTATAGTCCACGCCTCTTTTACCAAGACTAGCGAAAAGTGACCGCTGTAAATAGTCATTCGCAATGTTTTTACCAGCGTCGAGACGAGAACCATATCCGCTGTCACATGTCACGGCCCTTTTACCGAGATCAGCGAAAAGAACCCTCTGTAAATTGCCTAAGGCCATGTTTTGGCCAGCGTCGAGACGAGATCCATATCCGTTATCACCTACAGCGGCTCTTTTACCATGATCAGCGAACTCCGACATGAAGCGCTGTTCAGAAGGCATATACGTGTCGGTGAAGTCCGCGTCTCTTTTACCAAGACTTGCGAAAAGTGACCGCTGTAAATAGTCATTCGCAATGCTTTGATCAGCGTCGAGACGAGAACCATATCCGCTGTCACCTGTCACGGCCCTTTTACCAAAATCAGCGAACTCCGACATGAAGCGCTGTTCAGAAGGCATATTCGTGTTGGTGAAGTCCAGGGCTCTTTTACCAAGACTAGCGAATAGAGACCGCTGTAAATAGTCATTGGCAATGTGTTGACCAGCGTCAAGACGAGAACCATAGCCGCTGTCACCTATCATGGACCTTTTACCGAGATCAGCGAAAAGAAATCTCTGTAAATTGCCTGCGGCGATGTTTTGACCAGCGTCGAGACGTGATCCATATCCGCTGTCGCCTACGGCGGCTCTTTTACCTAGATCAGCAAAAAGAACCCTTTGTAAATTGACTAAGGCAACTATTTGAGCTGTGTAATGTCGAGAACGATATCCGCTATCAATAGCCGCGGCTCTTTTACCGAGATCAGCGAATAGTTTCCTCTGTAAATTGTCATTAGCTATTTTTTTACCAGCGTCCAGACGCGAACCATATCCGCTATCACCTACCACTGCCCTTTTATTCCGAGAATGAGAGTCAAACTTGCCTTGATTTTCTAACCACCCCATTGCGCCATTATCTCGACTCAGTCTGTCATGGAGTATGTGTTTGCTTTTGCCCGTTCTGATGGCTTTATTTCTCTTTATCGAACTGCCAAATGCCGCATCACTCTGATAACAAATTACCATTATATACATCATATAAAGAAAAGCGGCTGTTAACGTAGGCATTATGATTGTCGTTCCGCAAAACTAAATCTAGAATGTTGATCTCCGATTATTCCAGAGAAACTCCGGCTTTTATACTTCCCTCGGGTTGACGACACGACTTTACGCGGATAATACAACGTGCTGAAAACATGTGACTGATGAAAAATATAATCGAAATTTTTACCGATACATATCGAGTCGACAGTGCATGAACTTGTAGCTGGATAATGCGCTTAGTAGTATTTTGTAAATATGAAAATGCCGTTAAAGTGTCTGTTAATATAAATAATGTCACCATTGGGTATTCTTTACCGCAATAAAACAAACGTAACGGCATTGAAGATACTATACTGCTTATGGGTAACTCTTTGCTGAAATCAACAACGTGTTCAGTGATAAAAAGTTGCGTTGATAAAAAACGTACGAATAAATATACGGCTATTCCAAAATACGATGTGACACTTGTGTACTCGACCAAAATTAAGATAATAATTATTTGCAATGAATAGTTCACATGGTGTACCATAATTATGTATAGATTACCCATAATTCCAAAATGTGTGATTGGAAATGTGTTGGTTGGCAGATGTATCTTGAATGTGGCTGTATGAAAGGGTTAACGAGCTGATATACACATGAGAATGTACAGGTTAAGTAAATATCATTGATTATTTTTCTAGTAGTTGTGCAGTTATTATATTCATTGCATAAATATATTATTAACATTTTTTGTACAAACACATTGTATACTATACATATAAACGTTTAAGACTGTTTTTATAAAATCAAGTTAAGCTTCGAGACGTGAGTTTTTTTTAAATAATGTATTACCGGGTATTAACAACATACAACTGCGTTGATAGCTCTGAATTTATTGACAAATGTATGGCATACATTGTTGATATCAAAGTACTGACAGTACTGGTGTGACGATGCTTTTGAAGAGGATTGATATAAAAGCATCTATTTAAGTTTATCTACATCACCACAATTGTGTATGTGGGTACGAAAATTTTGGGTAGGAAAAAATAGGTACGAAAATTTTGAATACAAAAATTATGGAAAAAAAAATTAAGTACGTAAAAAGATTTGGTAACGAAAAAAATTTTGGTAGGAAACAAATTGGGTACGAAAACAAATTTGGTTACGAGCACAAATTTGGGTCCGAAAAAAAAATGGGTACGAACAAAATTGGGTACGAAAAATGTAGGGTACGAAAAAAAAAATGGGGGTACGGGGAAGTAGTACCCGTGGGGAACTTGATCCTGGCTTGTGCTATTTCGCATCACACTCGAGGCTCCGCCTCTCGTGTGATACGTCATCACACAAGCCACTCGACTGAATACAAACTCTTGGAACAATTGACTAGCGTAATATTCCGTATGTCATACTTAATAAAAAGGTTAATACCAACAAAAAAATACTGAATTCTCAATATGATAAATGTTTACATAAAAACGCAAAATAGTGCATTGTTGCATTTCGAATAAGCATTATATTGAACAAATTAAACAAAAACAATTAAACATTAAGTGCAAAATAAATGCGTTGAAGCATCCAAAGGTAAATGAAAAGCAAACACAAAATATTATTATTACATAACATCCTAGCATTATACATAAAATATCTTTGTACATCGCCAGCAAGCGCCTCAATGCCCCCCACACATCTTCTCCTCCACCTCCACCAGAGGCAAATCGAATTTGTTGGCAAAAGCATCTGAACATATTTAGTGCACAGATCATGTTTTCAAACATAAACAAAAATTGATATGATGAGAAAGACATAAATCAACATAAATTTTACAATGGCAACATTTATTCTAAGTTGGTTCGATTTAAATATGTAAACACATGTAATGGAAAGATTTGTTCCACTTTTTTAGTAATCTATTGATTGACAGATTATTGCCAGAACAAAAAGTAGATAAACATGTAATGCAAAGCTAATTAGTGTCATGCATATACAATGCTATTTTTTTAACTGGGCACATCAAAATATAACTTTAAAATCAGCGGCAAAAAGATTCTAACTAGTCCTCGCTACAATATTTACCAATGATCGCATTCGGCTCTGTAGAAGAAAGCCTTGGTCCTGGCGTTCAAGGGCCATGCAGCAGGTAATGCGCTCAGCAGCCCATGTCTCGAAGAGAACCAGATCACAGCTGTTTGAGGTACCTGAACCGCAGCGGACAGAGGAACGTGGAATTCAAAGTATGGAGGGACCTTGACTGCATAAGGTGGTGGGACCTGTATAGTAGCAATTGGAAGGAACTTGACCGCTTGGGGGACCTGAATGGCAGCTTTTGTCTAAACCTGATCTTGGAGAGACCAGGAAAGCAGGCGCTGAAGGAACACTGATTCTGCTTGTGTCCTTTTGTTCTTGAGGATCTCTACACTGGTTGATCTGCAAAAGATAAACACCAAAACACTTTCAAAAGGGCAAGGCATTCTTCAAACCTGTAAATTTTTTATTTTTTCCTAAATGTGAAAATATTGCTGTTAAAATGTAAAATGCTCATCGTTAAAATAAGTTAGGTTGCTTGTTGTTTTTGTTTGTTTATTTTTTGCAAGTTTAATCTAGGACGGGGTTGGCATATTGACCGGTCAATTGAGTATCAACCGGGACAGCGGTCAATACCCAGTTAAAACCGGTCAATACTGGTCGATTGAAAATTATTGCATTTAAACATCACAAAGGAAATTTTTAAGCTTTTTTTAATTAAATCAATAATAATTTTGTAATTGATAAACTTTTTAAAGTTATTTATTTAAATTTTTTTTTTTAAAGCTGTTAAACATTACTTCTTTATTATTTATGGAAACGGCCTCAAATACATAGGACTAAGGCAATATCTTTATATCAGTTTACATGTGGCAAAAGGAGATAGCTTGCTATTTATTAAATACGGAGATAACTTGCTATCTATTTAATAGTTACTTCTAACTTGTCTCCTTTCTGTATGAAGAGGGGCTTTTTCCTTTCATATTGAAAAGTTAAATTGGTCTTCGTATGAATAAACAATCAAAGTTCTTGATTTGCCAACAAATAAGGTTTTCCATTTGTGGGTCTACTCTTGTCTTTCATCCCGTTATCACATGTGACCAAACTCTATTCATAAATAATTAAAAGAAGTGGTGTTAAACAGAAAATACAGTTTGAAATTGTACCAAGGTGAATAGTCTCATTTCGACATTTGGCTGTGTGGACTGGTCGGGAGTGACGCCTCTACTGTTTCACCTGAGAAGCAGCTGGTGCAGAGAATTCGTTTGGTGGGTTATTTGTGTCATCTGAGTCGAGTATTCCTATAAATCAACAGGTTTAAACTTGCCTTTGTTAAATGACATAAATGATATCTTCATGTCTTAGTCATATGTAAACAAAGACAAGTGATTAAAATTAAAATGTTTACTTAAATTTCTGTAAGTTGCATCCCGTGCAATCATTATAATTTGCTTCCTTCAAACATGTTCAAGCAACTAAATTATTATTAAGAAAAATGACATGTACTTACTTGAAAGTTCACCCTTCAAGTTCAATCTGTCATAATGGTTTCTGATCAGGCCCCATCAATCACCTGCAATTTATGGAAAATAATATAAATGGGGAAAAACAAACATTTAAATTAGATCTGAAGCAGCAACCGAACAGGCTGTGGGAAACTTGGTATAGATTAGGGTCTTCCATCACCAGCAATTCTCTACATGATTTTTAGCGACATTTATCTATGTACATGTACACAGCAAAGGCAATCAACTTATAATTTATATTATTCGTGCTTCTTTAAATACACGTAGATAGTATTTTCACTTAATTAATATGAGATACCAATGGTAAAAAAGAAATGTGTCGTTATGATTTTTGAATGAAGATACGCTTACCGCTATTCCTTGAAATTTTGCCGTAACGAAATCTCCAATAACGTATAAGTCCGCTTCATTTATCGAAGAAAGAATGGCCTTCTGTCGTAACACCGAAAAGGCGCGATTTTCCCATTAATAAATGGCAAAATATAAAAGAGAACATAACAATTATTGTTTATAATCAGATGAAATCAAGCAGAAACATCGAACGACGCATTTGGCGCCCTCTATGGAGGATTTGTTTCATTGAAAATCGACCAATCAAACTAACGCTTCGGCATTACGACTGACGTCGTTAACGGAAATGTACGAGTGTCCTTTCCTATTTCTTTTTACAATTTACGGACTTAACCGAGCGTCCCAACTACTCGGCGTTTATTAACGAGTAATTACGATTGCGATTCATTTGTATGTATTTCTTTTCGATGTTTTTTTTAAATATACATTTGTGTTTCGTTAAAAAATACGTGACGACGTAAACAGATTTTTGTTGTTTTTAGGAAAAAAAAAGTTGCGCATGAGTAAATGACATTCCCCATGAGTCTCGAGCCGAGCGACAATGTGACTTAACTATTGGTTGGCGAATGTAGTCAGAAATACACAATTTAGCGCGTGTCGTATACTGACTACTTTTCTGTCAAGATGGCGGATATTCGGGAAAAGAATATTGTTATCTGCGTAAATGATAATAACAATCAAGTAAACAAATGATGTTATATCTTGGCGTGGTTTAATAAAATGCGTGTGTCGATGAACGATTAAGAATACGTTCTAGAGACGAACAACATATTATACTAATTATAAATAAACACTGAACGTGTGTCGCGGGAACAACATTGTTTTTAAATGCAAAATGGATGGCCAGCCGAGTGACTGAGAAAAACATGTTATCAGACTCTTTTTTTTTAAACGAAAAACACAAACATGGTTGGATTTATTTGTTACTGTATCTGTGTATACTCAGATTCATTCGCATATTTTTGCTTTATCATGTTTGTCACCCGTCACAAATGGCACGAACGTGAGATGGACGATATCGAAACGTATTAATTTAAACATTTAATTATAAATATATGTATTAAACTCGGTTATGAACTTCAATATCGCTATATGTTTTATAGCTTTTATTATTTTCTTCATATTTGCTAATTACGCGTTTAAAACCTCCAATCCAGCTGTTAATAAAAAGGCCAGGACCCCCCAACCCCAAACAACAACAAAAAACTAATTAAATCCAAAGTATTCTAGATATATGATTGTACTAAGAATATATTTAATATTGTATTATTGATTCAAAGTAAAAAACAAACACTTTCATATAAGCTCATAATTATACTTGCACCAGTTCTTATGGAAAGGAATTTCTGTATCCATAATAAATCAAAGCGCTGAAGGCACTAAAGATGTTCGCTATTGCTTAATTTAACACGCAATTCATTTTTAAAAATCAATCGCAAGTTTGAAATGAACACACGCCATTCAACTTTATAAAGTGTGTGTCATAGTGCACGGGTCGAGTTTTGTGTGCACTTTTAATCATCCTTATTATTTCATAGCAATAACTAAGACAAAATAAAAACAACATGCTTTTTGGAAGTTCTGAAAGCATAGAAGGTATGATGAAAATGGTAATGAGAACTTAATATAAAGAAAATTTGCAGTCACCATCATATTAAAGGAATATTTTTCTAATATCAAATGACTATCTCACCAAGAATATAAATTCATAATGAAAGTTCCCTGTACAAAACTTTTGATTGTTGACACCATACACAAATTCAAAATATACAATAATCTTCGTATCTTGTATATGGAGGAATAAACGTATATAAACATTGCTGTTTATGCTTTACTTGTTACCCGAGCAGTTCACACGGTGTCAACAACGCTAACATAAACATAGGTATAGAGCACTAATGCGCTTTTAGGCGTAGCTGTTTCAGTTTTCATCTTAGTGACTTTTACATAACGCCAACAGACACGCATGGATATTTTCGAATATTTAATAAGCTGATTCGAGATACAACCTCTGAATTTTGCTACGTCACTGCGTATGTGCTCAATTCAAAGGATGTAGCACTGTTCAGTGTAAAGAATTCCGGACTTCTCTCTGTATGCTCAAACGACACAAATTGTGGCCCTGTTACAATTACGCGTTACAATCCATCTCGCAGAATTTCACTTTCGCCTCCAAGATGAGAAAACAATCATTAGCGAAATAGTATAGTGTCACGATAAGAGAAAATCGTTTAATTATCATACCACAATGTTTGCCGTACTTGGCCAGCACGTCTGGAAATAATTCCTTAATGTGTGGATAGGCTGCCATTATTAACAAGTTTGCTATTTTGAATTCAATTTTGTATCAAAAAGCATTGTTCTTAAATGTGGCATTTTCAATTCGCAATTAGATTTGTAATGACCCTCGTCATGCGAAAATGGGTCTTATTCCATATGCGCCCATCATATAAATAGCCCACTCAGCTATACCTCCTTCTGGTAAGGAGAAACATAACATATTGAGTGATTTTAAAGCGAACAGAATCGACTATGGCCTGACTGCGCAAAAGCACATGTTGGGTTAAACAAACGCTTGCCGAAACGCATAAGACCCATTTCGCATGACGGCGCTATTGACGTGTGATTTAAATGTGTCGAAAGAAAACTGCGTTTAAATCAAATATAAACATACGATATATTTCGATAGTGAAGAAAGATATTTATAACAAGGCATATGGGGACACATATGAAGTGCTCTCCCGTAGTATATTGTTTATTTACTCAATTTAATGTGTGGTTTGACAATGCTAACACACATTTCATGCGGTGAATATGCAGCTTACAAGTGAAAAACACAACACAATAGTTTAACTTTTGTTTAATTGTATTTAATTATTTAGAAAAGTAAATTGCTAACTTTATTTCAAAGTCAGCGTATACGCCGACTACATTTTTAAAAGACATTTATTGTTATAAATATATTTAATATAATATATTTAGTTGTTTTCGGTTTTAGCGATTATAAAGCATTTTCGAGGTTGCCTATAGTATGCCTGTAGTAATTGATGAACTCATATCCAACTGTCTATGTATTGAGAACTGTAAATATCAACAAGCTAACTAACCTTCTACTTTTACGTTGCTAGCACCCGTAAATACAAAAGATCGCCGCTATCTGTTGAGAACCAAAGAACGTTTTCCAGAAAAACCCGCTGTAGTAGCATGAACGAAGTTATGGAACAGGTCATTCGTATTATTATTATAAATTGTTTGTTATATTCGGGTTTAGCGATTATGAAACATATTTTTTGTTTTTGTCTATCGTATCGCTGAAGTTATTGTTGAACTTATGTTCAACGTTTTATAAATTGAGAATATAAATAAGCGTCAACTTTTTCCCGAATCTCTCAATTTATGACCTGTACTACGTCATTGAGTTGTATGTGAGAGCGTATGTGAGAGCGTAACCTATTGCGTTGTAATAACCCCTTTTTTTTTGGTTTCAGAGTTTATTTACAAGTCCTACTGGCCTCTTCACGAGGTCATGGTAGCCCGACCTGCCCCTGTGACCTTTCAGGGGAAAAAGATTAATTTAGAGCCAAAGTAGGTCAAATTTACCCCGGCTTCTCGGGTATTCGCCAAAGAAATAATTTAGATCCAAATAGACCAGTGCACGGTGGCCAATGAGACCTTAATGTGCACTGGTAGTTGACAATTCAAAGACAAATTCTTGTCTGTACGCCTCCGCAATTCTTTTGAAGCCGGGGCCTTGTGATTTCTATTACGTAAAGAATTGACCTCTAACTGAAGTAAGCAAAGGAAACTCAGCACCCAATTGACCCATTTCTTCTATGCGCGAAGGCAGATTGAATTTTTACTAATGTATGGTTTGCCTATTATAACACACATTATAATGCGGTAAATATGCGACTAACAAGTAAAAAACACTATAATTAAACTTTTGTTTTGAATTAAGTTATTTAGAAACCAAAATTCCAAACCTTATTTCAAAACAGCAAGACTACATTTTTAAAGAATATTCTTGTTATATTTAAATGTTTTTTAACAGTTTTGGCGATAATGAAACATTTTTTATGTTGTCTATCGTATCCCTGTTATAATTGTTGAACTCGTGGTCAACGTACTATTAATTGAAACCTGTGAATATAAACAAGCGTAACCTTATACTAGTGCGCTATTCTCACCCGGACTCCCCTTTGTTTATCGCCAGCCGCAGAGTTATGAATGAGATGAGCGAAAATACTACGTCACGCAGACGCAGCAGAAAGTGGACTATTTTAATCATTCATAAACAATCTCCTCCGCGACACGTACAATACGATCATTGTTTTTTTATTCTTTTCTATAAAACACCATTCGAAACTATTGCATTTAACACGATATTAATATAATGTTTCCATTTGTGAATAAACATAATTGGAGAATTAAAACCTCTTGCATAAATTATACAACTCTTTCTTGCGCGTAGTAAGCGGGAATTGGGTTAATCATACCTAGGCCGTACCGACCTGAATTTTACACTAAGCACTTTAGACGATCGCTAAAGCGACCATCTAAAAATTATTAACTTATTTTGTATTTTCATTTAAAACACTGAATGTTTTTAATAAATAAAACTTGTTTCAGTGTAAAAATGAAGATTAATTAATTAATTAAAACTACAAATACAACTTCCTCTATAATAATGCGATGATATAAAAACAAGGGCATGGTGTTGGTCCAAGGTGGGCAGGGTGGGACAGTGGTGTGACAGAGTGCTGCCCCCTTTGTTAGGCCTAGATGGAGCACTGATAGGGATTAATGATATTATGCAAAGGTTATTTATTGGGGCATGGCTCATCTATAATCTCGGATACCATGCTGTGTCTGCCATAATCTACTTTAGATATTCCCACTGATAAGGCACATTTCAACACCCAAATAGCCATAATACACAGCACTGGTAACTTCATTTTATTATGAATATTTGAATTTCACATACTGACTGGTGTTAGCAGATAATAATAAAATAATAAAAATTATTCTTATTGCCTTTAAAATGTCTGTTAATAGTTTGCGTAGTAGACAGTAATTTATTTGGGTTAAATATCAGTATAAGAGTCTATGTAACCACAAGCTTATTTAAGTGGCGGAAAGCAGTTTACGGAAATCACCAATCAGCAAAATTATTATTTATAGTATCAAACTGTTTTTTTGATGATTTCAATCGTTATAGGATTTATTTATTTATAAAATACCATTGTTATTGATAACAAATGACCTTTCTCATTTAATATTCACTGTTATAATAAGGGCTTTAAACATGAAAAAAGACCCAGTTGAAGAATAATTGTTTCATTTTTAAATTACATTAATGAGAAAAAGACCAATTTATTACAAAAGTGTGTTAAAGTGAGTCTTTTAGCCTCTCAAATTATTTTTAACAAGACCAACTTAAACTCGCTTAATTCCACTTCTGTTTTTTAAAGAGACCAACTTCTGTTGTGACGGACTCGCTTCTGAATCAAAAAGACATACTTAAACACACATAAACCAACTCACACTCCTTACAGGAAAAAACTCGCTTAAACACACATCTTCTTAACAAAAAACACTTAACTCTGTTAAACGCACATAAAACTCGCTTTAACAAAAAAAAAACCAACTTCCACTCAGAAAACCCCAGAATAAACACAGTTTTATGTTGGTTTAAGTGGGTTTTGGTAAGAAAGTGGGTTAATTTTTGACAAGGGTAATTCGAAGTACTGTCGAAGATAAATACGTAAAATTGAATCGAAAGGCACACAAAAATTAATGTTTTGTGGGGAAATACTACCGCCAGTCAGTCTACGGTTAACCCAGAATCTGACTGGCCAATTAACATTCCCATTAGTCCAAGTCAGAATTCTAGTTTGTGTTCTCCAGAAGGGGTTTCTGAGCAAGCAAGTGATGGACATTTTCCACTGCCGGATTCAGAGTCACTACCCTTTGTGGCTTCTTAACATTTCAATAATGTACATTTATGATGTTCAGCTTTACTTTTGTATTTTAAAAAATGGTTGCTTTCAGACATTTGGCAACTTGCATTTTGAATTAAAATATTTTGAATGCAGGTCCTTCGACTGTGAATATTCATAAACAAGAGCACCGCCTTGCGGGTGCAGACCGCTCATCTATTTTTCTTTTTAAAGGTGTAGGGACCTATCTCAATTTCAATCACAAAGGAGGGGTGTATAGTGTGGGGTGTGGTCATTTATTACATTATCTTCCAAAAATGCAAAAAAAAAAAAAGCAAAAAAAAAAGATTTTTTTTTGGGGGGGGGGGATTCTTGGGTGGGATGGTTGGACGGTATTTCAAAAATAAAATAATAAAAATAAATATTTGTGAAATGTGTGTAGCTTCATGATAACGCCGCTTTGAAAAAAATATTTTTTGACCTTTGACCTTGAAGGATGACCTTGACCTTGAACTTCCACCACTCAAAATGTGCAGCTTCATGAGAACGCCGTTTTAAATTAATTTGTTTGACCTTTGACCTTGAAGGATGACCTTGACCTTGAAGGATAACCTTGACATTGAACTTCCACCACTCAAAATGTGCAACTCCATGAGATACACATGCATGCCAAATATCAAGTTGCTATCTTCAATAGTGAAAAAGTTATGGCCAATCTTAAAGTTTTTTTTGGACGGACGGACAGACTAACTGACATACTGATACACTCACATACTGACGGACAGTTCAACTGCTATATGCCACCCTACCGGGGGCATACAAATTATTTTTTGGGGTGGGGGGTGGGGGGGGGAGGGGGTAAAGTGTGAGGGTGTGGTGGTCATTCATTAGATGATCTTAAAAAAATGGTGGGGCGATTGAAGGGGGGTATTCGGGGGGGGGGGGCGTGGGGGATGGTTTGGGTGGAGTCTATTGTGGTATGTCAAGTAAGAGATGTTTGGTCAAAGTATCAATCAAATCTAATCATAAATAAAGAATTAATTGCAATTTTAGCAAAATTTAATAATTTGACCTTGAGAGTCAAGGTCATTCAAAGGTCAAGGTAAAATTCAACTTGCCATGTACAGTACCCTCATGACAGCATGAATGTATTTAAAGTTTGAAAAATACAATTGACCTAAACACAAAACTTAACCAATATTTTCAATTTTGTAAGTATAAAAAGGGCACATAATTCTGTCAAAATTCAAGCCAGAGTTATCTTACTTTTGCCTGCCCAGTCTCCTCATGATAGTAAGTAAGTGTACCAAATTTGAATGCAATAGCATTGATACTTTATGAGAAAAGTGGACCTAAACGCAAAACTTAACCGGACGCCGACGCCAAGGTGATGACAATAGCTCTTTTTTTTTCAAAAAATAGATGAGCTAAAAATCCTTAATGACATATCGAGCTATGTATTTTATTCATGCAAAAGCATAACAAAGTCTGTTTTTTTTATCATACTCATACTTAGGTTAGCAGTGGACTGTTGCAAGCTAAAAATACAGTTTAAGACTTCTTAGCATTTTTGGGCCATAACTATGTATGAAGACATTAGATTTAATAAAAAAATTTGGAAAATAATTTCCCAAATAATGCTTTTGTCGATGAAAATTCTTCCCAATTTGGAATTTGGAAGATAACATGACTCGGAAAATCCAAATTTTGCTAGGTACTTTTGCCCAATGGGCGACATTCTTTTATCTTCTGAGCAAGATACGACTCTTCAAGACAAGACCTATATGGCACAGCAAAGTTTATAGAAGAGTCCTCAGGTTTAAAAGCACCCTGTCTGTCCTGCCCTTGATTTTTCCAACCAGACATAAACCTGAGAAATTTCCCTTTAAAAAGCTGAAGTCCGATCCGCCAAAACTGCTTCACATCTTCGGAATATCGCATATAACGGGTGCTTTCTAATTAAAATCATTCCACAACATCAATGAACAGTCAACATGCAATGTTAGACAACGGTTACTTACGTTCAGCTCGTATGGTTGTAAATTTCATATACATTTTAACTTAAGTTTCTGATTTAAGGTATTCCAACACCGCTGGATTTTTTTCGGATAAATAGTCAACTGTTTCAATGTCACGTTCTTCAATAGCTTCGGTCTTAACCACAAAACATGGTCCTGTTTGCACTGCAGTCGATGTGCGATAATATCATGTCTTCAAAGTAAACATTTAGATCAGCTTCATCATTGCCTCCAATTTCACTATTTTCTTCAAGCGTTCTGTACACATCTTTAACAGGTGTTGGCTTCGGAATTGTAGATGTGCTTCTTGTTCACATTTTGAAATTCGTATTTTTTTGTATTATTATTTGGAATAATACTTAAAGATTTTGACTCTTTTGGTATGATTTGAAAGTCTTTGGAATACGATAACAATTGTTTGTTGGTAGCAAAGTATTTTTCAGATATTTTTATTTTCTGGTTTCTACTTTCATGTTTTGATGTGCAGTGATTAATTTTGTGTCCGAAAACGCTTGTTTAAAAATCATAGTAAATGCATTGGAATTCTTCCATTGTTCCTAAAACAGACAAGATACAAGACTTAATCAATTATTGTTAATCACAATAAATGATACAAAATCTGCAAAATCGGCATAGATTTATCGCCATAATTGATACAGAATGCATATAATGTAATCACAATCAATGTTACAGCATCACTGCAATATATGATACAGTCATTTTAAAAACCATCTTGTATATTTTAATCAATATCTTTGTTTATTCAAAATGCCGATAGATTATATGTATCTGATAATCATAGCAGTTATTTGACTTCAATTGCAATATATTACATACACAAATATGTATATTTCGAAACAGATTTAAGACAACAAATGATATTTTGGCATAGAGCAACATGTGTTTTCCAGTTTTCTTCGGTGATTTTTTAGTGTTTTCATAAACAACAACTTCCTTGAAGCGGAATTATACGTTCTCAAGGGAAACTTTATTCTCTACGACATCTAAAGCACAGAGTTTACTTACTTCTTTGCAGTATTAATACATTGATTTGTATCAAAATTAACAGCGGTATGTAAATATGGCCGTTACGCCATGGCAATCACATCGCAACATCGCAACATCCGGGTATGATACAATTGATTTATACACTGTGATATTGGATTTAGCCACAATTTGGGAGTTAAATCTGTTCACCAAACTTGATTGCCGATCTCAAATGAAATCGGCTGTCAAGGAGCCATAAAAGAATAATTTCGGGCTGATAACATTGGTTTCGTTTGTCTAGCAATCAACAGGATACATAAATCGTGTAAGAGCATGTGCTTATAGCATGTGCTTACAAAATGCAGCTCCGCCTTTCAATCTTTTATAGAGAACCAAGTTGGAGTTTATTGTTAAGAGCTCTACCTGATGCGCTGATATTGAACACGTGATCCTCGCATGTTCAGCCCTTTTGCAATTATAATTACTCAGTCTAACCACGGAGACAATGATTAAATTTATCTCGGCTTTTCTGCGAAAGGCCGAGTAGTTTCGATATACCCACCTATACCCAGGTACATTAAAAAAATGTCCAACGTTTGTGTTTACGAAATTCTTAAACACATTTATCGTTAATAACGGCAGCAGTGTTTTGTTGGATTATTACAAGTAATAATATTGCAAGATAAAATGATAATTTTAATTAAACCAATACAACTGTATTAATATTAACTTGATTACAAAAGATGAAATAATTGTGTCTAAATGAGACAATCCTACATGGATTTGAAATTTAAAGGGGCCTTTTTACGTTTTGGTAAATTGACAAAATTAAAAAAAGTTGTTTCAGATTCGCCAATTTTGTTCTGTTGTCGTTATATTTTGTGAATCTACGAGGATTGCTTATATGAAGTATAACATACATCCATCATTGCGTGCGGATGACCGAGTGGTCTATATGGTAGTCTTTTACTCCAGTACTCCAGGGGTCAGTGGTTCATGCCCTATTAAGGGTTACTTTGTTTTGTACTGGAGCTTTTTAGATCCAATGTGTACATTTATCAATATAAAGCATTTAATGACAAACTTCAATACATGACCAAATCTGTGAAAAGGCCCCTTGACGGTCTGCATTCTTCCAGAATGGTCTTTTTTAAAGACTATTTTGATGAGAGACCATGTACTTTATTTTAGAGGCATTATGTTTTAATACCGGTAATCATTGCACCAATTGCACCTTGGATAATTGCAGTGAAACTTCTAAAAGCAATATAATGATCATTCAAATAGGGTTTATATTACATTTTCATAGTGTTTCTTGTTGTCCCTGATATTGCCAGTATTGATCTTACTTCTTGTAATTCTGTTCATATACATGACCAAATCTGTGAAAAGGCCCCTTGACGGTCTGCATTCTTCCAGAATGGTCTTTTTTAAAGACTATTTTGATGAGAGACCATGTACTTTATTTTAGAGGCATTATGTTTTAATACCGGTAATCATTGCACCAATTGCACCTTGGATAATTGCAGTGAAACTTCTAAAAGCAATATAATGATCATTCAAATAGGGTTTATATTACATTTTCATAGTGTTTCTTGTTGTCCCTGATATTGCCAGTATTGATCTTACTTCTTGTAATTCTGTTCATATGTTAACTGTTTTAATATGGTTATTTCATGGCATTTTTAATATTTGCCCATTTAAATTCTCATTCTGTCATGGTTTTAATTGTACTACTACTAGTGCTAGCATGACCTTTGTTGTTGACCCTTACATCTGGGACAATACATAGATATTAACTTATGTCTCATCACACGGTACATGCACATCTTTATATTTCGAATGTTTCTTGGTTATTGAGTGGTGTATTATTTTGTATCTGCAGTGCCTTTTGCCATGATTATGAATTTTCTGCACAAATAACTTATTTCAATAATATTACACTCATTATGTATTATCAATACTTTTTTGCATGTGGGGCCTCAATTTACTTTCAGTTATCGCAATCTGTTATATAAGTTGTATAATACAAAATATATGTGTGACATCATCATAACAATATACATCTGAAAAAAACATTACTGTTGTAATAAGCACAGAATGAAACCAATCACCATTGTGGTATCATTGTTTTTATAAACGTTATGTAATCTTTACATTTTTTGTAAATGAAATTAAATTTATTTCAGTAAAATAAAAGTGGGAAATGTCATTAACAAAAACTTGTAATTCACAGTAATTTATCAGATGTTAATGTGTTAAACTACTTCGCACAATGGAAGGCATGCCTACTGTCGTGATAATTCAAAAGTTGTTATGTCTGTAATTTTCAATGAATAAAAATAACTATATCAGTCACAGATGGAAATGTTACACTGTATTCCTACTTATCCAGACTTTGTACATTAGCATAAGTAGTTTTCAATCTAGGGCTAGTCAACGAGGTGCTATGCCACCCCCTTTTATTTAGTCCATCAACCTTAGGTTTGATTGTTACTAATAATTAGTTTGTGTGTAGTATTGCTCAATCCATACATTGCCAATACTTTGTATAAAATAACGCTTCTTATGTTTAACTTTTATAAATAAATACTTATTTAAGAAGCTCACCGATAAAATGAATCAGTCTGTTACACAAAATGAAACATGAAATGTTGACTTAAGTTAAATGGATACATTGTATATGCCCTTTTTATCAGACCCACAGTGTATATAATTTTCCTTTTAATAAGTCAAGTGCCTAACCTGCGCGCCCTTCTAGATCAAACACATATTAATTAATGTATTGACCTATGCAAGCAATAATTAAACTATCAATAGCACGATATTTAAGGCATTCAGTGCTTGTAAACATTTGAACAGGACGGATGCACTTATATAAGATTTAGCTGATCTAAAAATAAGTAATGATGGGTAGAAGTGTCTTGTAGGGGAGAGGAAAATGTACGCGAGTTGGCGAGAAACTAGAATTTTACCGAGAAACTAGAAGATAACCAACTATAACAAAATTAAGACATACATATAAAGAGCCTAAACAAAGGAACTGCAAATAGAACGGAACAAGGTGTTGTGCTTAAATTTTTACAAGTGTGAATTATACTCATGATGTTTAGTTGTTTAAATAAATACTTTGATGATTTAAAACGAATAATGATATAAAATAATTATGTTGCTTCAAAAAAATAATGAAATTATTTTAGTAGAAATTTTAGTATTAGATTGAAAATGTGTTTGTCTACTCAAAAAGCAGATATTTGGGAGTTACGATAACAGAAGCGAAACAATTGTTTTGATGTTTTCCCAAATCATATAAATAAAACATTAGTTGGTAACTTATTCTAACTAATGCCTGTAAACATTTTTAATTCATTTGTCAATTTTTACTTATATATGTTTGACAAGATAATAATAAGTTATATATTTTAATTATTGACCAGCCCAGAGTCGCAGTTGAGGTGTTACAAACAAATGTTTGCAGGGTTCCGGAGCAGTAACAATACTTCTCTGTGGTTGTTTGTGTGTTTTCATGTATATAACTCACTCACTTGTATCTTTGTACAATAGGTGCAGCAACAATACATGTACCTTTATGAACATTCCCATACATAGTACTCATTAATATTAAACTACAATACAGAAAGTAATGTATTGCTGTTTTTTTAATGATTATGTGTAGCACGCTGTATAAATTATATTGTCTTTTTTAAGTTTGGATCATGGTGTTCACATTGTTGACAAGCGTCCTGGGGTATAGTAGTTTACCCCCAAGTGAATCATGTAGCTCAATGTTGCTAGTCCACGGCTTCTCTGCACAGACAGCAGCCAACCCATATCAGCTTACCCTCTCCAAAAACACATACTCACCATGTGGTCAAATTCAAGGTACAGTAAAAATTATTAATAACTCGCCTACCATAGTTTCACAACAGAAGACTATGTAAGGATTTTTCTCCATCCCCGTCTGTCAATTATGATAGCATGATTACACCTAAAAACAAGATAGCAGTGTCCTGTTGGGTAAGTGCTGTCTGACTAAGAACAGGATCTTCATAGCTACCACAATGTGCATGTTCTGTTCGCCCTCTATCCACATATCGCTATAACAATGCTCCCAAAATTGTCAAAAGTATCGGTGCTGGCCAAAGTGGAAAAAGTTAATGAAATAAACTGAACATATGTATAGTTAAATTGTCATATCTTTTTTATTGTTCTGTACTTATTTGCACAAACACAATCAAATATTTTGTCACATTTTGGGGGGAAATGTTTAGTTCCAGGGCTTGTTTGTTGTTCAATAAAACGAAAGCCTTACTTACGTGCTTCCGTGGCCTGTTTTGACACTAATTTATATTGGATTTCATCAACAGGTTTAGTTTTCTGAAAGACCTACTTTTCCAACAGCAGATATCCATGAAGCCAATGACTTATTTTGTGTGTGTCTTACTTACTATTGTGACTAATTTTATTTACAGAAAATAAATTGTTCACCGCAAAAACAATGAAAAATTACATTATAAATGGCTTGAAATGAAAGTGATGTTTTAGGTTAAATAAACCCAAATTAAGGGAGAAAGATGATGATTGTAACACACAACTGTTGAAGTTCATTTATTTAATAAAGAAGGAAAATAATTGCTGACATACCAAGTTTCATTGACTTACGTTTTATTTTCAAAAGAAAGCAGATCGATATTTTAATTAGGTATATATGCAGCCTAACGATGATACAAAAAACTGTTGTGCTTATTATGTAACATTATTTTGGTTTCCAGTAACATTACAAGGCAAGGCAGCTGGTACACAGTTCCAAGGGTTCATGATACAGGCTCGTTCAGCAGCTGATTCATCAGCGTACAAAACATATGTATCATTTGCTACAGCCACTGGTGTTGGAAATCCATGCAATCCGGTAATTAGTTGGTATCACTTTTGAAATAAAAAACTTTCAAACAAAATACGAAAATCCAACCCGACGGACATACTTTGTTTTCACATGTTAACATAACAGACTTTTTTAAATGCAATATTGGAACCAGGCAAGGTGATAAAACCAGTCCAACGATTTTTACATGATTTATCGATGAATTATCTACGATGTTACGAGAGAAATGTGGAAATGGAATATTCATTACTAATGAAATCCACGACATTGTATGTCTAATGTTCGCCGATGATGTAGCTACTTGTGCCGAAACAGCAATTAAATTTCAACAGCAATTAAACGTTATTGACGAATTTTGTGCTTTAACTGAAATGGAAATTAATCTATAAAAAAAGAAATAATTGTATTTAGAAACAGTGGTCCTTTAAGACATTACGAACATTGGAGTTCCCGTGGCACGCGGATAAATACTCCATCTATTTATAAATACATGGGATTAATGTTTACACCAAAATTATCTTAGAAGGCTACAAATGAAAAGCTAAGTGCACAAGCACAAAAAGCATTTTTTTTCTTTTAACAACTGTAAAAAATCATTTGGGTATTTCCTGACTAAAGAATTATTTATATTGTTTGATAGAATGACAAAAACCAATGCTATGTTATGGATAACAAATATGGGGTTACGAGTATATTGACTCAATTGAATTTTTACATAACAAATTTTGTAAACGAATTTTGCATGTTAAAAAACCTACTAACGCATGTCTTGTTCATGGTGAATGCGGACGTCTCCCATTATGTGTTATCTACTTTGTCAATTTTATAAAATATTCGTGTACGTTACTTACTATGCCTAATCACTAATCATAGATACCCTAAACAATGTTATATAATGTTAAAAGCGCTTGATGACTCCGGAATAAAATGCTGGGCTTCAAAAGTTAAAACAATGCTATTTCGTTATGGCTACGGAAATGTATAGATACGTCAAGAAATTGGTGATGTTAATTTATTCATTATACACTTTCGCCAACGCATTATTGATTGTTATACTCAAAACTGGCAAAGTGATAAAAACAATTATACTCGTTGTCACCAGTACATGTATTACACAATCAAAGTACTTACAGTACTGGTGTGACGATGCTTTTGAAGAGAATTGATATAAAAGCATCTATTTAAGTTTATCTACATCACCACAATTGTGCTTGTGGGTACGAAAATGTTGGGTAGAAACAAAAATGGGTACGAAAATTTTGGGTACAAAAATTATGCCAAAACACAAATATGTACGAAAACAAAATTTTGGTTCGAGCAAAAATTTGGGTACGAAACAAAATTGGGTACGAAAAAAATTGGGTACAAAAAATATATGGAACGAAAAAAAAATGGGGATACGGGAAAGTAGTACCCGTTGGGAACTTGATCCATTCAGCGAAACTGGGAGGCGGATTACATCGATCAAATATAACAAGAAATATCTTTAAAAAGATATTCGACACGTATTTTCTGTACCACTTATCTTTAAAAAAAAAAAGTTCTGTTACAGTAAAACGTTTGTGGGTTATAACATTACGTTTCAGCATATAAATTCAAAACTTTCTCTTTAATTACACCATGCTCTTTAATTTCACATGTATATCATACCAAACTTACTAGTTCGTTGTTTCCTTTCCTAAGTTAATGATGCTATGTGTACGGACGTGATTTCACATGCCCATGTGCATGAACATATAATTTTTCTCTTTTGATTATTGTTTTTTCTCTAATTCAATAAGCTTAGGCATGTTTGTTCGTTAAGTACGGCAATAATTTTATGATGATTCCCGAAAGTAGGTATGAGCCCATAGTCGTAAGAGCACTCGAATACGTGAGTTCGCCCATGAACACATGGTATGGTTAACTAAATCTCCGCGATATGACCTTATATGTGTTTAAAACAGCAAACAATATCAAACAAACGAATGAATTATCAAACATAGTATGTGCACTGATGTGGCTCTGTAATTCTGTTTGAAAAGTTTATTAAATATGCAAAATGAGAAAGCACGCAGAAGAGCGAGTTTCACATATGTCATACGGCTAGTATGCTGCTTATATATCATAGTCGCTACAACGTTTACAAATGGCAGATTCGAAATAATTCGTTTCAGGGGCGTCGGAAGCAAATTGATATTGGGGTGGCGGATGGGGTGGGAATGGTAGGGGTTAAACCCCTCCCGTTGGTGTGGTCCGGTCCACGGATTTTTTTTTTAATTTTAACATCAAATGGCGCATTATATGTGTTTTTATGCCTGATATCTGACCTTATACACGCCTATTGCAGGCATATTTTGAATGACAACAGTTGTGACAGACAGACAGACGATGGAGAAGTGATTTCTATATGTCGCAGTTTTTACATAATTGCAGGCGACACACCAATAGTCATCATGTTAGTTGAAAGAACGTTCTTCGGGATTTTTCCCCCGAAATTCCGTTTTGGAAATTTGAAATTCGTTGGTTGGTTTGGAGCAGACATATTGAAATGACACAAAAAAGTGGAAAAAAAACATTAAATAAGTTTTTTTTAGAATTATCGATTTACTTTCAGTTATTGCAATTAATTCAGGTATCTCGAGGTATCCTTAATGTTGTGATAATTAAGGACTATTGGATATCGGCACATTTAATTCATGTCATACTTTCCTTGATATTAATAAAAAGAAGCAAAGGCTTAGATCAAACCGACAATTAAAGATTCCCATGTTTAATTACTCATGAATAAAGGGATAATCGTTATAAAAGAGACCGATCGATT
Organism: Dreissena polymorpha; assembly: GCF_020536995.1. Taxonomy (NCBI): domain Eukaryota; kingdom Metazoa; phylum Mollusca; class Bivalvia; order Myida; family Dreissenidae; genus Dreissena; species Dreissena polymorpha. The sequence goes on along the minus strand of NC_068356.1, from coordinate 103,696,798 downwards.
AACAAGATAATTGACACGTACAGGCGGGTGATGACAATCAACAATACACGTGTCATAAACAGAAGCGTGATTACCTTACTTCGTGGTTAAGATATTTTCAAATATACGGGTATTGAAATGATAAAAAATGAAAAAGGTCTCTCCCGAAATTTCATTTTTGCCGAAAAGATTGGGACGTTTTAATTAATTTACTGGATCACGACAAATGTCAAATACAATGCAGAAAATGCATATTTGTTTCATTGATCTAAAAACATATAATGCATTGAATATAACTGATTTAAAATTAACGTTTTCAAACTGTTATTAAATATTTTTCCCAGAATATGCTGTCCTATTTACAGCTGAGCTTCCTATACCTTTATCAACGATAATCAGCGAGGTATGCCGATTAGAAAAATCGAGCTATCTCAATCGGACTGGCTCGGTCTTTTACATAGGTCGCCATTGTGAAGAATTTTTTCATGGTATGATAACTTAGACGAGCTGCTTCGCAGCATCGTCAACAATGCTAAATACTGAAAGATATCTTACCTTAGAACACATACCATTTAAACATAAAATTGCATTTTCTAAATTTAGATGTTCTAATCACAAATTAAAGCGGGTATATACGATTTTTTATATGTGTTTAATTGTAATATATTGATAAAATATGTTACAATAACACAAAATAGGCAAGAAAAATTATACATTAAAGCCGAATTTAATAAAATGCAGCAAAGACAAATTAGCGCCCCGAGCCGATAATGACGTACATATTTTCCTACAATCACCGAAGCATTCGTCTTTGTATTAGGATCGGAGATACTGTTCGTGTGTCGTATGAATAGATATCGTTGCAGGAATTCAAATAAACCGTTAAACTAAGTTTAGATGCACATCGTACATGTATGGTATATATGCTGGCGAATTCGGCTGTACAGCCGTTTTCGATTTCAGAATTAAATATCTGGCTTATTTCGCATTTTTCGACACATGTTCTTCTTAACTTTTATTTTAATTTATATTGAAAAATATATATAATAAGTTTTTTACACAGTTTACATAAATTCATAAATATTTGACAAAATCGTATATACCCGCTTTAAATATTGAGATTGGTAGACAATAAAATATCCCATTTGATGATAGACTATGGTATTTTTGTCTTGATAACAATAATATACGTGTTATTGATGTAAATTTCATGCATTTTTCCATTGTTTTAAACACAGAGACATCTGTACCCAATATCTTATTAATTGGTACCATGGGGGATGTTCAATATCTGATTTTTATTCATTAATGGGATCAAATAATGATGAAATTATCCATAAAGTCGCAAGTTTTGTATACCATCTGTTAAACAACATCAATTCATAACTTTGTATTTATATGCATATCTGCATGTGAAACAACATTAATTTGTATGTATTTATATATTTATCTTAAAATGTATAATTAAATAAGGATAGAAATAGTTATAAGGCAACTATATATTTGTATATAAATTGTGTATATTGTGTATTTTTGGGCCGGTGGCCTGTATTTACTTAAATAAAATTGTTTGAGTTTGATACTATAGTTTAATCTTTCAACATGTGAACATGCTCTATCGCACAAACTGTTTTCCTACATGATAGGATGAGTTCAAAAAATATAATGCAAATATGTAAGAATGTTTTTTACTTTGCTCAATTAAAAAGGTAATACTTGACAAAGAATTACGTGGTCATAATTCATTATAAACACAGGTTCTTAGCTTTTGTTTTCAAAATCATGTGTTTTTATATGTCTTGTTAGAAAATAATTTTGATACATTTTTGAAGTATGCAATTACAATGTCTTTACTTGACGTTTATTTTGATTTTACTATTCTTTTGTAATGTATAGGAGGTATCAGCCACACACGCTAATACAGGCTCAGCTGATAAATCTTCCTTAAGCCTAACCTGGACTGCTCCGAACTCTGATGTTGGAAATATAGTTTTTGTGTAAGTAAACATTTATGGCATTAGTATGCTCCCATACCCCTTCAAATAAAGTTTGAAGGAGTAGTACTTAAGTCACCATATTTGTTGATTGGCATGTTGATTGATCACCTTGTATGTTAGAATTTCTTTTCCTTTAAAATACATTATCAATTTTGTTTGGTATACATAAATCTGTGTACGCTTTAAATTCATTTATGGAAATGTGTGACAATGTCGTCAGATTTTAAGTGGCTTACTGGTTTGGAATAGAATTTGTTAACTTTTGTGAAATTGTGGATTTCAATGAAATTTGATACAGTTGATAAACACAATTTATAAAATAATAGTGTTGGAAATAAAATTTAATTTAACCAATCATCAAGTAGTGGCAATCTTGAACAAAAAATTGTCATCCAAATTACTTCATCATTCATTATGCCCCCTTCTCACAAAGATGAGGTATATTCACTTATGCATCTGTCTGTATGTATGTTCGTATGTGCATATTGAAATGATATGTACTTTGCTTTCTCAGTACATGAATGTCGAGAAAGGAATTTTTGCTGCAACCAGTTTTTGAAGATTTATCAACCTTTTTCATTGCACATTTTTTTATTTGTTGTAGATTCAGCTTTATTTGTGAGGCCAATTTGGCAAAACCTTTTACAAGTGCAGAAGATTTGTATGCCCCCCTTCGAAGAAGAGGGGGTATATTGTTTTGCTGGATGTCGGTTGGTCTTTCTGTCTGTCGGTAGACCAGTTCGTTTCCGATCAATATCTCGTCAACGAATTGACTGATTTGCTTGATACTTCTGATGTGCATTGGCCTTGGACAGAAGATGATCCCTATTGAAATTGGGGTCACTAGGTTAAAGATCAAGGTCACTGCTACATTAAGTGTAAAAAGTCGTTTCCGATCAATCACTCATCAGCAAATTGACCAATTGGCTTGATACTTCACATGTGCATTGGCCTTGAACAGTAGATGATGCCTATTGAATTTGGGGTCACTAGGTCAAAGATCAAGATCACTGCTACAATAAGTGTTAGAAGTCGTTTCCGATCAATAACTCATCAAAAAAGTTACCAATTGGCTTGCTACTTCACATGTGTATCGGCTTTGGACAGTAGATGACCCCTATTGAAATTGGGGTCACATGGTCAAAGGTCATGGTCACTGTCATTATAAGTGTGATAATTGTTTCGGATCAATAACTCATCAACGAATTGATCGATTGGCTTGATACTTCCCATAGTAATTGACTTTAGACAGTAGATGAACCCTATTGAAATTGGGGTCACTACATCAAAGGTCACTATAAAAATAAGTGTGAAAATAGTTTCCAATCAATAACTCGTCAACAAATTGACCTATTGGCTTGATACTTCCCATGTACATTGGGCTTAGATAGTAGATGACCCCTATTGGCATTGGGGTCACTCGGTCAAAGGTCATGGTCACTGTCACAATAATTAGGAATATTGTTTCTGATCAATAACTTGTCAAGGAATTGGCTTGATACTTCCAATGTGCTTTGGCCTTTGACAGTAGATGACTCCTATTGAAATTGGGTTCACTGGGTCAAAGGTTAAGTTCACTGTCACAATAAGTGTGAAAATTGTTTCCGATCAATAACTTGTCAATGAATTGACAAATTGGCTAAATACTTCACATCTTCATTGGCCTTGGACAGTAAATTGAAAAAAATGGGGTCAATTGTTCAAAGCCCTGTTTAGGGGGCATATGTTTCCGACCGCGGAACTCTTGTTATGTAAGTGATTGTTAAGTAGCACATTTTGGCTTCAACCAATTAGCTTTAAAGCCCATCGGAGCTTATTGTTGTGATTGCGAGTTTTTTATTTAATTATTGTCAGTCTTGCGTTGTTTGTTGACAATATTTACCAAGTTAATACTCTAAAGGCCAATTGTCAGGAAATTTGTTCAGAACAAGTTGTCCTAATTACAGTATATCCTTGCAGCGCTTGAAACTGGGTCACGTGAGGTCAAAAACTACATCACTAGGTCAACTTAACGGAAAAGCATGTTTATATTCTAAAAGAAACATTTATAGTGCAATCATCATGAAATTTTGTTAGAATTTTTTAAAATTATTTCCGGGCTTAATTCGAAAATAGTTCTAGTTCATTGAAAAACGTTGCTGCTATGGATTGACCAGTTTTCCTAATATTGCTTCAGTGAAATATTGTTAAAGGCTGGAACTCATATTGTCCAGAAGAGTTTTTCTCATGATATGTAGGCCAAGTTTAAAAACAGTTCAAGTCTGTTTAAAACACGGTTGCCAGAAGACGAGAAGTTTTCTAAACATTGCTTAAGTGAAATGAGTCAACTCTTTTCATGTCACATTTTTGCCAAATCTTCATGTAGCTCTCTCATAATGTTTGTTCAAATGAAAGTGTGATGTAAAATTAATCATCATGGCTATGATGATGATTGGTCAGAATGTTTAGGCTAAGTTTGAATCTGAATGCCAAAAACTAGGTCACCAAGTCAAATTTTACAAATACCTTGGCAATATCTTCGCTTTTTTTAAATGTGGGGAACGTATCTCAAAAAGTATGTCACAAGGTCAAATTTTGGTCAAGTGGAGTGAAAAACTTTATCAAGTAGTCATTTCTTTGATAATTGATGTACATTGAAATCCGATGAGCGCTTTATGGTCAACAGGGCTGTGTTTTATTTTAAGTGTTGATTATATACAAAGATAGTTTTGTGTGGCGCACCCGCGCAGGTTCTCTTTTACTGATTGGTTTATTATTCTGAATAGCAAAATTTTGAACAATGCTATTGACTGACAATGTTCTTACTGAATAATTACAGCAAGAAATCTAGTGCAAAATTAATCTGTACTGAAATCATTATTTAAATCGTTATACATGTAAGTTAACGTGCCCTGTATTAAGATTTAAGGGCATTTCAATAGGCTGTACAGGGTGGTATGAAATAGCAGAAATATATTTTTTTATAGCTGTGTTATGTGTTTTTTTAGGTATACAATGGTACAGGATTTTTTAACGTACTGGGTGAAGCAAGAGTCAGCGCCCTTGACCTATGTGGCTGAGTCAGGGACCACATGCACAACTGCTGCCACCACCACTACAAGAAACACAAATGGAGTAGGGCTCAATATTTAAGGAATAGATTTACATTAAACATTTCCCCAAATTTTGTATTTGCAACTGGATCTTTAAAAAAATAGTGATTTATTTAGCTGTTTAGGTTTCATTATGCACACTTATTTTGATATAATATTATTTATTACTTCCCTATTGGTTTTACTAAAGGGAACTACTGGTTCAACCTTCATCTGCCATGTCTGTCTTTTCTACTATCAGTAAGTCCATTCTTATGCAAAAATGGGACTTATAATTTATCATCAAATACAAATGAAAATTGTATGAAACATGTTAAATCTAAAATTGCAGATGAAGGATTATGCACAAACCAATTTGTCTCCAGAGGTCAAGGGTCCACTTTATGTTATTAAAATTAAAACAAAGCCTAAATTTATAAAAACCCAAAGATCTTAAGATTTTATTTGAAAACTTGGTGTACACATTCAGCTACAGATCTTCATTTATGTATGTAAATCCCTTTCTCTAAACAACCCGTCCGTATATCTGCAAAAAAAACAAAATAATGCAAAATCTGTTAAGTACCGTAAGATATTTTCCTGAAACTTGGTATACACATTTAGCCTTAAGTTCTGTCTGTCAATCAATACCTTTATTTGTTTATCCGTCCGTCTTTCTGCAAAAACTGAAATAACTTTTAAAGAACTTGCATGTAAGTGTATCATGTGATTTGTCAGAAAGTTTTGAACATTCTTGAACAAAATTTTGTATACTCATGAAGGCAATGTTAGGTTTATTAAAGACAAGGGATAAATATATACAATATATTCATCAACTTGTAGCGCCTTACCACTCAAAAGGGCACATTTTATCAGCCAATCTCGATGAAGCTCTGTAAGAATGTTTATTATGCAAATTAATCATTATGTCAAATCTAAGCAAAACCATGTTGCTACTCTAGAAACTATTTTTAATGACCTTAATCTACATGAATTTCTATGTTGACTCCTCCGTTTTTTTATAGTTATAGTCATTTTAAAAATGTTTTATATTTACACTTTGTCAAGCACATTTCCTGCAAATAATGATGAGGTATCAACTTAAAATTTCATGGGTAGATAGATCTCATAAAAGAACAATTCAGTGCAAAATCCCATAACTGTCCGTAGCATATCTTGGATGTAATATGAGGTAGCAAGCTGAAACTTAATACTGTATGTTAAAAGCCTACATTATTATACCGCCACAAACGAAGTTTAGGGTCGTATATATGAGTGAACTTGTCTGTCGGTCTGTTTGTCTGTCGGCCCGTATTACGTGTCCATTCTCTAATTCAAGTTGGTTTCATCCGAGCTTCATTAAACTTGTTTACAAGTTGTATCTAGATGATGTATAGGCCATGTTTGAACATGGACCATGCTGGGCCAAAAACTAGGTCACGGCTACTTAGTGCGTTTTTTAACATTCAGCATGGTGTCCGCTCTCTTATTCAAGTAGTTTTCATCCGATCTTCACCAAACTTGGTCAGAAGTTTTATCTAGATAATCTTAAGGCCAAGATCGAACATGGGCCTTGCAGGGTTCAAAACTAGGTCAAGGGGTCACTTAGTGCGTTTTGAACATTGAGCATTGTGTCCGCTGTTTTTTGAGGACAATATGCAAAATAATCTGTGTCAATGCGGCATGTGGGGGGATTCGTCACGTTTTTGACAAAGATCTAGATAGAAAACTAGTTCTTAAAACTGAACTGCAAATGACCTCTGACAAAGTTAAAGTTTAAAATTGTTCTTTTGACTGCAAACAATAACAGAGTGTCAAAATCTTTGTATTCTTCAAATACCATATTGAAATTCATTATTATATATGATATTAAAAATTGTTTTGTCTGCATATTTTAACTCTTATTTCGCAAAAGAAAATAATGATGAATAAAAATAGGTTTTTGTTTCAGACCATCACTCGTCCCTCAGATTTCGGCAAAGTTATCAGCTGCTTTCATGATGGCTGCAAGGGAGCTAACTGTGACTTCATGCTGACTTGGAAGGAAACTGGGGATGAAATATTATTCTCCCTTGCCTGCAAAAGACCTCAGAATGCCTAAATATTGTGCAATAGGACTGTCTAAAGATGAGAGAATGGTTGGTTTTAGATTTAATGCACGCCTGCCCTTTAAATTGTTAAATTGTTTTTGAGCTTTTGTCCATTATCTCTGTTCTATTTAAACTGGACTTTTGGCTTGAGGTGTTTCATTCAAACGTAAGACACACATTTATATATATATATATATATATATATATATATATATATATATATATATATATATATATATATATATATATATATATATACTCGAGAATTTAAATTGATATTCCACCGAATCCAACCCATTTTATTTTTATTTTATTCCTTTTGCACCGTGTAATGTCATCGTAAAAGAGTTAAACTCGAGAAATTCGCTGGAATAAGTACGTTATTTTGTCAATATTATTGACGTCATTTCACAGCAAAACAGTGAAATATCAGTTATAACTCACTTATATTTCTCTATAAAATACCGGAAAGCATAAATAAGAGTTTTATTTGAGATAAGTTCAGAGTATTTAATCAAGGAAATAATTTGCTAAAATACAAGAAACAAGTGGTCAGTTTGTTCATGTAATTTTTTAAATGGAAAACATTGAATTAAAAAACAATTTACATACTAAGTGACATTCACATGGAGAGTGATGTAAATGTATTTACAGAGTACCAAATTGTCATATATCTAGTGCATATAGTATATCTTTTGCAACATATTAAAGAACATATGGGTTATCAAATCCCATATGAGAATTGAACACTCAAGTACTAACAAAAAAATCTTTTGTCGAGAAATCTCCGTAGCATTGAAATGTAACACTGAAAATGCATATGAAATGGTAAATTTCTTTCAAATCGCGACTAGCGCACATTATTTTTGGTGTCTTAGTATATTACTAATTCCATATCGAGCCGTGTTAATTAGTATCGAGTTTACACAGAATATTAAAGCTTGTAACACATTTCTTCACGTTTACAGGCAATATATCAAGATAGCTTTCATATGTAAAGAATTATTTTATAATGATGTGATGCGTATTTGATGGAATAACAACGCATACACAAGCACAATGAAGTTGTCATTGAGATTATTTCTGCTATTCAATAAGTAGTCCACACAATAGTATTATCATCAGGATACATACGGTAACTTTCAAGTTAATAAAATATTCTAGTCCGATAATTAAACATAGGGCAGGCTTCCTGACCCTTTCGGGCCTCGCCCGTGATTCGCACGTTGTATGCTGGTGAATCCTCGGGCTAAATATAAACACCACACAAATACATACCTTTTAGTTTTAACCAAATAATGTAATCGTATTTAGAACACCAGATTTTAATAAGTTCACGTATAAATAAAGCTGAAGATCCGCTATTTCTTCTTGCATTTCATAAAAATTACTGTAGCTATCAAAGGAAGACTGATTAATCTAAGTGGTATGTGAAGCCCATATCTCGAACAAGAAAATAATATCATGACTTTATAGAAGTTCTGCAAAATCAGGATTATCCATTTTCTGTCCAGTAAGCCTATTAAATTTCTCATTTAAGCTAAGGACCAGCACCAACCCAGGAGCCCTAGTCCATGACCGAACGGTCGTCGATATATAGGAAACGATAAAATAGCCTGGCATTCTTACCCAGCATCTGGGTTAAAAGCTTAAAACTTGTGTCGGCTTTTTCTTTCGTGCACTCCTTTTTACGTAGGAACGAGTCCTCTTCAACGTTTTCGCCTGCTTAAAGATGAATCACTCGGTTCTTAGACTCATGAAACATCGCCACTATGCTTCTCGGATGTCCATGCAGGCTGGTACTCATTCTGTGAATCATTTCAGGCACTAATTTATCAAAAATAAAACTGATCGTAATGCACGTGAGTTAAGTGTCGTCCCGATCGACTCATCCGGAACGACACGTTCTGCTTTGTATGGCGTTATCTGTATAACTGAAGTTTCTCCTTCTGTAAATTCGTTGTAGGCAGACTAAAGATATGCTAACATAATACTGATGACTGATGAGTCTGTTGTGTCTTATATTCTCATTGCTACTTAAAATATTAAGTCTATTTCAACGTTTAGACTAATAATAAGCAAATTCGTTAAATTGATATCCCCCGCCAAATAAATTTTGATTATTGATGGGTGCAGAAATAACAGAAAAGTTTATTTGAAGGGTTGTACCCTTATCTCACTTGTTTAAAAGTAACAACATAAAAAACAATTGGCAATAACTCTTATTTAAGAAAGTGTAGGGTTATAGATTTTGTGCATGACACCTCTCCTCATTGATATCTTAACATCCATTAAATTTCATCTTTTAATCGTGTATAGTATCTGTGATTTAGTCCTGTAAAGTAACATCAGACATGTACATTTGTACTAGGGTTATGTTTCTTGTGCATGGCACTTATTCTCATTGACATTTATACACCCATGAAATTTCACGTTGAAATCTTGTATTTATAGTTTCTGAGATAAAGCCCTGAAAAGTTACATCATACAAAAACAACAAAGGGCAATAACTCTTTTTTAAGAAAGTGAAGGGTTGTGGTTCTTATGCATGGTTCTATAAATGAGATATGGCCCTGAAAAGTTACATAATAAAATAACAATAACAAGAAAGGGCAATAACCGTTATAAAAGAAAGTATACGGTTATGGTTCTCGTGCATTGATAATTATACACCCATGAAGTTTCATGGTCAAATCTTGTATAGTATCTGAGATAAAGCCCTAGTTACATCATACAAAAACAACAAAGCGCAATAACTCTTATTTCAGAAAGCAACGGGTTATGGTTCTTGTGCATGGCACCTCGCCTCAGCTATATTTATACACCCATAAAGTTTCATGTTGAAAACTTATATTGAATTTCTGAGATAAAGCACTGAAAAGTTTGTGAGTGACTGCACTGACAGAGAGACCAACGGTACGTTTAAGTATATTTAGCGTACCCGGGGTACATTAAAGTATACTTAAGAGTACACGGGGTACTTTAAAGCATAACCCGAGCCGAACCGACAATTACCAATCAAGCTTATTGACATATTAAATAAATGGTGATAGTGGTAACTATGATTGTGTGAAATATAATACAATAGTTTTCCTGAATTGAGTGTACATGTGAATTAGCTAAAATAATGATAAAAACACCGATTGGGATAATACATTTTTGGAACTGAAATTGGTTCATAATCAGTTTTTAACTTTTTTAAGCTGAAATAATATATATATATATATATATATATATATATATATATATATATATATATATATATATATACATATATATACATATATATATATATATAATCTGAAAATATTTTCTTAAATCAATGTTATATTTTTGTATTAAATAACTGCAACACTCATGACTGTAAATTAGGCATTACCATATTTCTTTACAACGTAATGCATGTACATCATCGATATATATAACATTAAAAAAGAAAACCGTTTTCAAATTCAAATGTTTGCATGGTGTTAGAACTACTGTTTTGATATCTTTGTTATGAACAATGTGTTTAGGTTCAACGTCCGAAAAAAAGATGTCCGAAAATAACTGCAAGCTGTTAAAACGCGAAATTAAGTTGAATTGAAACAACAATGCGTTAAATATTATTTTTCATCAATCTGACATTTTTCACGGCGACTGATCGGAGCAATATCACGGGGGTTCTGTGAAAATCGTCAGATCGCACGATTTGACAATATTGACGCTACACCGGTCTATTTCGTTTCCGTAGAGATAGCTAATGTCGTCCGTTTGTAAGCTCAAATTTGATTGGCTGACGGGTTCAATGGCTTATTCTAAAAATAAATGCTGCTCGAGCAGCATATTGCTGCTCGAGCAGGAATTTTGCTGTTCGAGCAGCATTTCAATGCTGCTCGACCAGTAAATTGCTGCTCGAGCAGCATTTAAATGCTGCTCGAGCAGCATTTTTTTCTGCTCGAGCAGAAGTTAAAGTTTCGACCCCTTTGGTGCGCCATAGAAAGTACCGTAGTTGATCGGCCTAAGGCCGCTTTACACGATGACATTAAACTCACGTGCAATTATCTGGGTTTTGTACTTGTATTGATGTGTGTGTGTGTTCTTTGGGAGTTATTATTAGTTTACTGCTTGATCTGTATTAATTCAATAATGCGATTTTTGTCACAGAGAATGAATTGTGGTCAGGTTTAAAAAAACGGGATGACTTTCTTTCATGACACTCGCGTATTTGTGTAAGAGCATGGACCATTCGGGACCGCACTGTCTTCCGTAAAAAAGAACATTTTATTTGAATCTATTTATATTTTCTTTGTTTTGCTAAGCCAGTATGTTCTTTAACTACAGTGTGTCCCATGTTCCTTTGTTTCGGTACTTATTTTTTTCGACTTATTAATGGGCAACTTTAGGATTGATGTTCTTCATCATCTGAAATCTCGCGTGATGTCATATAATTTACAAACATGTTTTGTGAAAAAAAGTATCTTACCATCCAAAAATCGTATACATGAATGTGCCTTATATTTGCCTGTGCAACCTATCTATGCTAGTGTTATAGAGAATTATATAAAGTACGGGGACTATTTCATTAACGTATATGATGTCATAAGTGTACATCGTTCAAAGAAGAATCAAACACCGGATTATAGCGTAAACGGATTAAAATGGGCGAGGGTGGGTGGGGAAAGAGGCAACGTATGGATACAAACAGAATACAATGTTTGAATTTTATAGTATCAATATCCTTAAATAAAAGTATAAAAATTGTATTGCTACAATAAGGTGTTCAGAGTAAGATTATGTTGCATTTTAACAATGTTTAAAGGCATATTTTCGATCAATGAGAGACATACTAGTAAGGCAGATGTATTTCAGAAAGGTCAAGAAATAGGGGCCAGAATTCCGGTTACAACTACGAGAGTTTCCAACATGAATGTAATCATGTTCTTGGCTGCGCATAAGGATGATTAACGGGATAACTTTCCAATCATATGTAGTGGGTGTGGGGTGGGGGAATATTGCATACAAAGTCTATAGATGTGTAATATCCATTTATTGACGTCGACCAATATAGTCACATGACGGAAAGATCAAAACAAAGACATCAACAATATTGTTACAAACAGAACAAAACATGTGATACCATAAAATATGATTGACATGAATATCAAATAAATTCACACACATTTCACAATACAATAAACGTTTCTATCAATATGAACAATATTTTAAATCAGCATGTTTGAATACATATTGTCCACGAGAATGAAATTGCGCCCACCAGACGGTATTGGCAAATGCAAGCGTGGTCGGTAAATGTGCAGTCTCTAACACAGGTGTTCAGTGCTGACCAATGAGAATCTTGAATCGGAGAAATTAATGCTTTTGGACACTTATTGTATTATCCTGCATGGGTAAATTCACACTGGATAGAGGACAGACTTCCCACAAAAAAGTAAATGTAAATTATATGAAAGGAGAGATAATAAATTGACCTGTACTACATAGTTCCCCTCTCCTTCAAATTGTCTCCAGACATTTACAAATGTAAATCATTTAAAACACATATAAATTTAAAACAATTTTTCGTAGTTTTAAAAAGGAATAAGATTAACCTTGATGTACATTTAAAATAGTTAAACACAAAGCTATACATTTTATCTCACTACTACCTTATAGCAAAGAGAAAATAGAAAGAGATAATTTTATTCAAATTTAAACAATATTAGCTGTATGAAACTCAATGAAAATGAACGGTATCAACTTTTAAAAACATTTAGAAAATATGATGACACACAGCATTGCAACAAGAAACACCTTACAATTACACAAAACCTACACAGCATCTATATAAGTATAAACATTTAGCAAATATACAATCAATCTTTAAAATAATATGGAATGCAAAGAAACAAGACAACATCAAAATTATACCATAGAGATAACATCATATGTCTTTGTAAATAGCTCTTATATTTAAGAAATATTTTGATTTATTAAATCATCTTGCAACGATATGATTCAAAAAAAGTTTACACAATAATGATTAATGACATATGATCTAATCGATTAAAGAGCTAAGGTGTACATTAGCACAAATATTCAAAATTATTTAGACATACGTTTACACTGATATTTAGAGAGCAAACACAAATAACTATAGTTGTAAGCATTATTTTAAATACTTAAATCAACACAAAGATACGCAAAGGACCTTCTATTAAAACCTTTTCAAAATAAAAATTACCCATACATGATTTTAAACCACATTTGCGATTAATAACACCTCCAAAAGTACATAGAACCACAGTCACACACAAAAAAAACATAAGGAATGAGCATCACCATTTTAAATAACAGCATTAGGTGTAGAACACTTAAATTCTAGTTCTTCGCTATAAATTACAATCTTAGAGACTAGACTTGAATGGCAAAATACTTTTAGCAGAAATGTCTACATCACAAAGATATAAATATATATGTCCGCATAAAATCAACATTAGTAATTTGTTTACCCAACACATAAATTCCCAAACTATAGTACTATTTCAAATGAGCTAATAATTCTCATGAACAATACAATGTCAATTTTATAATGTGCGTAAACTCTCATAGAAATTAAAAATTACCAGTTGCCATGATTTAAAAAAAACAGCAATAATTAATGAAACACAGCACACAATAAGCAAAAAAGTCAATTTCGCGTTTTATTTTTTTTACTAGTTTCATGAAAACACGTTAACTCTAGGATGTGCTCACCATTCCGGATATGATGGGTTTACTCCGGGTACTTGCTCCACCCCCCTCAAACAAAAACAAAATAAAATTAACCCCGCTGATCCCCTCCCCACACTGAGCAAAGGAACACTTCAAAGGTTTAGTAAAAAAAAATCTTGCATTTGTAGCCTAAAATTCAACAATTGCCCCAACGATAGTGAGTCAAGACAGTTAATTTGTAGAAGTTGATATGCACATCCCAAGTCCTCAAATAATCCAACTTCATGCGCGGAGGGATCTCATTAACTTGAAAGTGGTCCAACAATTGTCCACGTAAAACATTCGTTTGTTTCTCTTGTTTTGCTATGTGAATGTGGATGGTTAACATGTTGTTTCTTTCAGAGCGACTGACTTGAAAACCGTCTTAAAAACTCCGGGAAACAAAGGCGAAAACATGTTAAACGGATTCTGAAACAGTTTTAGTTTAAAGTTATTAATCAAGTTTCGATGTGATAACGAATGTGGAGCGCACCTACTGGCGTTACTTGACAGAAACTGCTTTTTTTAACAATGAAATACTTTATTGTTCATATCTATTGATTAAAGAATGTTAACTATGTTCCTTGAATGTTTTTATGTAATTTACTTGTTATAGATCTCGTTAAAAGTAACTTCAACCCATGACAGTAGTCTTTCAAATACGCGTATATATTGATTCATTAAAACATACACGCCCTCTGTTGTATTGTACAAGTATCGAATAAGGCAATAACACTCGATTGGTCATTGTCGGCTCGGATACTACTTAAATGTAACCCTAGTACTCTTAATTATAATTAAATGTATCAGACGAACATCTGATCAATGTGCTGTTGCCTAACAGAGCTTGCCGCACTTGCTGACCGTCGTGTGAATAGTACGAGCAATATTAAGGAAACCTTTTTCATGTTTGACTTTACTCTTCAATCAATTATTATAAAAAATGATTAATAAAACTCTCTATGAAATGACGATCTTCTGATGCATGCAAGACAGCTTTTGTTGTCCCATTAAAGCACAGCACAACGAATATGGAGGGTCCTTTTGGAACAGAGTTCATAAAAGCGTTCAATCGACCTGAATATCAATAGATAGCATTTGTGCTTTGATATTTAAACCCCAAAGCACTATAAAAACACCATCAGCTGAACACATTGTGTTGATACCTTAAAGCAGATGTTCAAATTTAGTTTTTGTGTTAATTATTGCATTTGATTAGTTGCGTTTTTTTTTTTACATAATTTGAGATTCGTGTTACAAAATTATTTTTATAAAGAACATTAATGGTGTTATAGTTTACATATTTTTCATTCATGTGATCTCAAATGCCTAAAATTGTTTTAGAATTTTGAAAAACGTCGGCCAAATATTATCGTAGGTCACCGTAAGAATGTTTCATTAGAACAATTTCAGGGACAGTTGCAGTCTTGCTCTATTTTTTTCTTAAAAATAACTGTGTATATAAAATTGTCGCTTTTATGAGTTTAATTCACAAAATGAGCACAAATATTTTTATTTGAACAATGGAGTTTTCGTACAAAAAATACTGGTAGCATTTATGCCGCCAAATAGCAACATATTTTCGAAAACCAAAAACGAAACAACAACCACAATCACATTATATTTTCGATAATAGGAAAGCTTTGCACATTATTTTTTTATAGTTTAAGCAATCATTGAAATACGGGCAAATAGTATTGCAAAACATGGAAAGACTGTTCTTTAAATAACGCTGTTTTTGTCCGTTGAATGTTTTCTTGATTTTTAAACAGTGTGGCCATACCACGTGGTTTGTGACGTCATTTTGGCTAGCACGCTAAGTAGAAATTTGTCAACATTGGCCCCGCTAAGAAATTTCAAATCCACGTAAGTATCTTATTATTTACTCTTTTTTGACGAAATAAATCGCAGGCTAAGGGAAAAGTTGAGCACTATTCCCGGTTATATAAATATTTGTCACCAGATGAGTAGTTTAGTCTATCATTCGAGGCAAATTCCTAGTTTTTACGTTACAATGCACGCAAGCACGACAAGCACATTTGAAATCGTCCAAAATATCTGTTTTATATTCCTTTTTGCAGTTAACCAATATGTGCGGACGTGATTAATTCCATATAAAATATGTTGTGTCCGAAAAAATTACCTGAAAACACCACTTCATGACAATTTTAATGTACATCAACACTTTGGCTAACACGACAAGCAACGAAATTCAAGGCAAGCACGGCAAGTCGATATTCGGCTAGAACGATCAGTTGTTATTAATTATGTTTCTGAAGCGATGTTATTGTTGTGGTAATACACACAAATTTAATTAGAATTTCAAAACATTTTCTTGGTCCGGCACAGTAAACACAAACATATAATGTCGGACAATAACTGCGATGCTGTCTTGCACAAGTGCTATAAACAAATTTGAAACTTTCACCGAGAACAATCCTCGGAATGTAACAGAGATACTATATGTCTGAAAAAAGTTCCAACTAAATGTGGCGAATGTCTGACACACCCTTCTGGAGTCAGGTTTCAATTTAATTTTTTGATTTCGATGAACAGTCCACAATAACTCAACTATCGTTAAAACGAACTGATGCTCATTGTGTCATTTTCGACCTGAAATGGCCCACAAGTCATCCGGGGGTGACTAGAAGCCGATTCATGTCACACTAGGATGACTTTTGTCAACCGGGGTGACTAGACACCGATTATAGTCACCCGGTGATGACTAGCGTCGGCTTGAAGTCACCCAAGGGTGACATGTATAGGCTTCTAGTCACCCCGGCCGACTTGTGGGCCATTTCAGGTCGACAATAAGCCGATCTTATTGATATAAAATGCTACATTTGACGCAACATATCAACACATGTTCATTTGATCGTTTTATCCTTAAGTGACAGATGCTGACGTATATTAGCACTTGTATTTTGGTAGGATTACATAAGTAATATTTGATTAGTAGCATAGTGATGTACGTTTTGATAAAGCAATACCCAATGCACACATAGATTAATAACAAGTGATATATCGATCTGAGTTGCTGTTAGCTTGGCTTTCGATTAATCCTACTGTAGGTTATGTCCATGTTCTTTCCAACTGTTAAGGCCATTGCAAGGAATAAACAATACTGTTGTTAACAATGTTTTAAATTGTTGTAAAATGTAGATTTAGTAATGCGCCGTTGTCTTGTAATTATTTATGGCTAAGTAGATGAAATATTTGAAACGGTAACACACATGACAAATACATCATATGATTATAATACTCTAATGGTGACAGCACGGTGAATACATAATAACAAATGCATAATTATTTATTTCATTTAACATATTTGATGTTTTTAGATACACATGGTGACGACCGAAGAGCGATATATTTGTGCCATATGCGCCAGAGGGGTACAAGCACAGGCGCTATTTGGTTTACCATGAAAGAACACACTCTGGGATGTTACCCTTTAACTGTTGCGGCGTTGGGTTTTCATCAAGACAACAATTACAAAGACACAGGTCATTATCATATAGCGCTTTTAGTCAGTAGAAAAATCACAGACGGCTGTCTTATTTTACTTGCGATTCTAAACATTTCGAATTACATATACATTGCAGTTTCACTACATAAACATTATCTTTAGAAAGCTGTGATAAACAGTCTTAACCAAAAAGCGTTATAGATGTATAAGATACACATTTCCCAAATCATTACCTAGTTAATTATTGTAAATAAGAAGCAAAGAGTGTACGTGTAGGATACATGTGCTTATTATGCTTATGAATGCTTACAGGTGCAATGTACACGGTGACGGAAAAACTATCTTTGCCTTTATTGTGGAAAAGAATTCGCAACGAAAGTAGATTTAGATGCCCACTCGGCCCGAGAACAGCGCACTCGAGAGATCGAGTGCGAGATATGCAACCACAAGGCCACAACACGGGCTCATCTCCGAGAACATCTCAAAACACACAGCGAGGAAAAAACACACGTTTGCCATGTGTGCAAAGCCGCCTATAAACATATAAGTTCACTGTATAGGCACTATGGGCAAAAGCACAAATGACGTGTATACAGTGGTTTTACCTGTTTGTGATTTATTTGTGATTTATTGTGATTTACCCGTGATTGAATTGTTGCGATAAAAGCATAATCATCAGATCTCAAGCATAATTAACATTTGATCCGTATCTGTTTATACCACGATGTTTACTTGTTGCGTTTTTTTACTTTTTATTGTACTTTTTATTGTTTTTTTTTAATGCTTTGTTAATGCTACTGTTATATTATAGCAGTTGTGATTTGTATTGTGATTAAAATGTAATTTTATAATTGTGATTAATGCTTTATAATCAGATCTCAAGCATAATTAACATGTGAATCGTATCTGTTTATACCACGATGTTAACTTGTTGCGTTTCTTTTCTTTTTATTGTATTTTATTATTTTGTTAACGCTACTGTTATATTATAGCAATTGTGATTTATATTGTGATTTACATGTGATTCAATGATGCCATTTAACATTGTTTCATTAATTAAAATTATTAATAAAACATACACTGCGTTGTGTTAATTTCTGAAACAAAATCTTGAGCAATCTTCGTTGTTCGTTAACTGTATTGAGCAAATCAAACGTAAAAAGCAAAGACAACTCAGCATTTGTGTAATATTATACTTTGCTTTTATCCAAAATTTCTCAATTATCTATGTGACACACAATGTTTAATGCCGAAATATAAAATGGAGTATTAAATTGGGGCAGTTTAAATATTGTACAGTTTTGGACAAAAATAGAGATATTAAAACAACGTTTGAATCAATGCTGTTCAAAGCTTCAATTAATTATTTGCAAGCAATTATGATCGGATTCACAAAGGCGACAATAAACACATACCATTAGCATTTATTTGAGTGAGATAAATATTCAGCACAATTGTGTCGTGTTCTGAGAAAACTGGGCATAATGCATGTGCGTAAAGT
Organism: Dreissena polymorpha; assembly: GCF_020536995.1. NCBI lineage: Eukaryota > Metazoa > Mollusca > Bivalvia > Myida > Dreissenidae > Dreissena > Dreissena polymorpha. The sequence goes on along the minus strand of NC_068356.1, from coordinate 103,677,959 downwards.
GTCGTCCCACATTTGCCTATGAAGTCAGCACATGCTTATAAGGGACGACAGTTTCCGCCTAAACCAGATTTTCGCCAAGAAGAGACATTATTTAAACGAAAAATTCCATAAAAGCAGAAAATGTCGTCCCTGATTAGTCTGTGCGCACTGCACAGGCTAATTTGGGATGATAAATTTGCACACAAGCATTATGCCCAGTTTTCTCAGAACACGACACACTAAACTTAAATACGGGAAAAAAATAACACACTATGCACATGAATTATTATTTATATCTCGCTCAAGTCAAGCTACTAAAACACGGAATTCTTCAGAAAGGCGGTTTCTTATCAAATTTCTTCCATGTCTAGTCCAAGTCTGTACGTAGGCAATAACTTGCTTTCGTTTCTCCTCGCACAGTCCCACCGTACACCTAAAGTTTCCCTGGCAACGGCATTTCGACACGAGTCCATCTTGGCCTCTGTTGCCTTCGGTTTCACGCGCAGTCTCCCCGGGTTGTCAAACTCGTGGTCACTAATATTGAAATAAATACAAATAAATACATTACTTCAGTTGAAATAACATGTGTTTTTTCTTTTAAATTTACTTAAAATATTCCGAATGGACATATTACATGTATTTCCATAATAACAGTTTGTGCACGACTAAATAAGCTTTACGGACAAACAAAATTACCGAATATCGGAAGAGCTCTTGATGTTTGGTTCATCTTCACCTTTGCCATCGACGTTATATTGACCAACGAGTTTGTACACATTCTTTTTCGAGGTTGTATAGAAGAAGTGCCTGAAAGTTTTAACAATAGTTTGGGTTGGAATCTAAATGCATCGGAGGTCAATTTACGGCATAATATGAAATAAACACGACTTATAAGCCTGTTATCCGCGAGTGACTATGAAAATGGAATTATAACATTTTTAATAGTTTTAATTTCTAATGAAACAATAACATCGCTTCAGAAACATAATTAATAACAACTAGTCGCTCTAGCCGAATATCGACTTGCCGTGCTTGCCTTGAATTTCGTTGCTTGTCGTGTTAGCCAAAGTGTTGATGTACATTAGAAATGTCATTAAGTGGTGTTTTCAGGTAATTTTTTCGGACAAAACACATTTTATATGAAATTAATCACGTCCGCACATATTGGTTCACTGCAAAAAGGAATATAAAACAGATATTTTGGACGATTTCAAATGTGCTTGTCGTGCTTGCGTGCATTGTAACGTAAAAACTAGGAATTTTGCCTCGAATGATAGACTAAAATTCTCATCTGGTGACATATATTTATATAACCGGGAATAGGGCGCAACTTTTCTCTTAGCCTGCCCTTAATTTTGTCAAAAAAGAGTAAATAATAAGATACTTACGTGAATTTGAAATTTCTAAGCGGGGCCAATGTTGACAAATTTCTACTTAGCGTGCTAGCCAAAATGACGTCACAAACCACGTGGTATGGTCACACTGTTAAAGCACAGTGAAAAAACTCTAACGTCTTCGTGATTAAATACATTTAATTTCCTAACAAACTGACTTTCTAAAATATGGCCTGCAAAAATTGCGTACTATTCATGGCTGTTGTACCTACTAACACCGACGCTGCATTTGAGATCGGCAATATACGAACTGGATACCGCGTCATATTCAAATGACGGCAAGGTCGCAAATTTAGATTGGTCAGAGTGCGCAATTCGATATGCTGACTTCACTACGGACGTACCACAGAAGTGTGAATCTTTGGACTTGAAATGGAAGTCTAAACCGACGTACGAACCTGACTTTGTACGCGAGAAAAAGAGGGAATGTGGAAGACTTTCGTGCCAACGGAGGGGTACTAATTTATTCTTAAACGCAAGACCATGTTACAAAACTAAGGATATAACAGTTATAATAATGATACTGATGGCTGTGAGCCCATAATGTACAAATATTATAGAACAACGCTCTATTTTTAAATTCAGGAAACTCTACATGTGCTAGTAATGCATGCATAATTTATTTTTGGCATGTACATGTTTTCAAATTTTGCTTGTCATAACGTCTTTGCATGTTTGTTAGAACGCCTGTGCGTGCTTGAACTAGCGCATGTGTATTGTTGTCCCGGTGTTACAGATTCGTATTGATACTAGAATCCTCCTACAAAACAACGCTTCCTCTACATTTAGAGCCTGGCCTCAGCATCATGTTCGAGCTCATTCCGCACGTTGATGATTCGTACTTATAAAGACATGACCCATATGAAGTACACGGTTATTCATGAGGCGCAAAATCACCTCACCTTAAATAGGTTCGACGTCATTATGTTCATTCACTTACTCTGTGCGTCATTTAAACAAATTTTAAAATGCTTCTTCCGCATTTGATAAAACAAAAAAAATGTTGTCATCTCAAATGCTTGTGCTTGTATGCGTATTCGGAAGTGAAAATAGAAGCTGCATGACAAAGTAAGTACTCGCACATTTAATAAGCGTGCTTACATATCCGTAAACAGATGACAGTAACTAAGTGCATTGTAGTGACGTCACAGTAGGTAAACAATGTACGACACATAGACACAATTTTGGTTTCACAAGATATAACGAGTAAACGTGTCGGTGTCGGCGTTGACTAGCTTCTTAATATTTTACTGAAAAAAAAAACAATAATTGATTGATGATACCATATAGAGATTGTTTATTATTTTTATTCCTCGGTCATATTTATATGTTGGTTTAATATTACAAGAATACAACATTGACTTTTAAGTCGTGTATACTACTTTAAACCTAATATTCACTGTTATCTGTTGTTTTCAGACTGACGATCAACCTTAAGACGACAGACAGTGCCCAAGTTATGCATTTCTGTGTGTAGAGAACTACTGGACACACTGGTCATCAATATTAAGATAGCTGGAGTTTACACGAATTCGGTCTCAATGGCTGGGTGTCCCTTTGTGAACAACGTGAAACAGACACTGAAGTTTGAAATACAGACAGACTTGGGCATACAGGTAAATTTATTTTAGGGCCTTCGGGAAAAAGCTAACTATTCTTAATGCAAATGCGTTAAGTGTCGTCCCTTATCGTCCTGTTCAGCTTCGGCGATTCATCCTTTACTACACTTCCTGCTTTTTATGGCGTTGTTTTGTATAACTGAAGTTTTCTCCTGATGTTAATTCATTCTATACAGAAAGTACCTTACCGGATCAGCCTAAGACGACTTCATATGCTGACATAGAAAGCACGTACAATGCTCTGGGGGTTGTACTTGTATTGATTCGTTATTTCGAAGTTATTTTGAGTTAACTGCTTTACCTGTAATATAACAATGCGATTTGTTTTCTTGTAATATCGAGTTCGTTGTCAACAAAGGGACCGTTCGAGAACACACACTATCACTGGTAACCCGAATAACTCTTTTTTTTTGGGGGGGGGGGGGTATGGGGGTCTAGTCCATTTGGAAGAATACTCGGTGCACTCGATTAACTTCAATACTGGCATCAGGCTTCAGAGGTTGTTATAAGGTATTCTCGACTGATATGTGTTCTGTAGTGTCATTATATCCTCATTCACCAACTATTTTTAGATTTCGTTGGATGTCCGCGTGCTGACTACGTACCACGGCGCACATGACCCCAGCGCGGCTAGGATTTTGAATTTCTATGTAACCAGTCCAGAAGATTTTATCACCCTGCGCCGCATCGAGTTTATAAAAGTGTAACGTTTATGCCCTGCACTTCCGGAATCAGACCTGCAAGTAAACGGACAATGTTTTAAGCCGTCGACGACATTTAAGTGTGTTTGTGTTTATGATCAAATGCTTTTTGTTTAAATACGGGAACGATCGCAAATTCGTAAAAGCAATAGCAATTCGACATTTTGTTTGATTCTATTTGATATTGACTTATCAGACCTTTTTTTTATCTTTCATTAAAGTGCGAACTATATGCCTTTTTTACTTTGCTTCTTTTTTCGGAGTGATTTATTGGCAAGTTTAGGATAGATTTTCTTCATCTTTTGAAATCGCGCGTGATGTTATAGAATGCTTTTTATAAGAATCTAATATAATAGATATTAAAAATCATATTTATTTTACATACGATTGTCAGCGCATATCCACCATATATTTTATTTAAAAAAACTGTTTTATGAACAGAAAAAAAGTATGTTTGGTACCGTCGGTACATTCCTATAGACTTTCTTTATATTTGTATGTGGCCTTATAAACCTGTGCAACCGATACATACAAAGAGAAAGAGAATTATGTTATACACAGGGACTATTTCAACTGCGTGAATGATGGCATGCGTGAATATCTTTCAAGGAAGAATCATACACCAGATATCAGCGGACGGATTTAAGTGGTCGAGGGTAGGTTTTGGGGTGTAAAGCGGCGTACAAACTCAACATTCAATTTTTATAGCATGAGTTTCCTCAAATATATGTATAAACATGTTTTTGCTACGATTAATTGTTCAGTGTTAGATAATATTCTTTTTAACAGTAATTTAAAATGATATATTTGATCGATGGGTGCCATTAGCCGGATTTACGTAAGAAATGTAAAGAAATCGAAGCAAAAAATCCAGTTACAATTGCTAATCGATAAGAGGAGGTTTTAACAGACATATAACCATATTATTGGCTATGCATTAGTCAAATTAATGGAATAAAACACCAACCATATCCTAGATTACAGATGTAAGCATTGAGAAGCAGTTTAATTATATATAGCGCTAAGACTTCGCAACGGTAGTACAGTTGATTTAACGGGCCGTAGTTCTTTATTTAAAACAAATATAAGTAACTTTAGGGATCTAATAGTTTTATAACGTTACATATCAAATGAATATCAATATCAATGAAACTTACGATTTCTCACTATAGTTTTTGGCTAACGTTTTTCAACATCAATAAATAATTTTGGCATTTGAAATCACATGAATGAAAAATATGTACAATCAATATAACACCATTTATGTTCTCTTCAAAAGCATTTTGTAACACGAATATCATATTATGTAAAAGAAAAACGAAACAAAAAAATGCAATAATGAAATAATGAACACAAACACAATCTGAACATCTGCCTTGAGGTGACATCACAATGTTTTAAACTAATGGTGTTTTTTATAATGCTTTGGAGTTTACATATCAGCGAACAAATGCTATATATTGATTCAGGTCAATTCAACGCTTTTATGAAAACTGTTCCATAAGGACCCTTCATATGATTTGTGCTGTGCTTTTACGGGACAACAAAAACTGGTTTGTATGTACCAGAAGATCTTGATTTCATTGAGAGTTTTAAATAAATTTACTGAAGAATAAACTTTAACATGAAAAGGCTTTCTTGACATTCCTCGGGTTATTCACACGACTGTCAGCAACTGTATTAAAGTCTGTTAGACCACAATAACTTGATTAGAATAATATATATATATATAAGCCCCTTTTGCGTTTTTGGGACGTTGTCGAGTTCTTAAATAAAGCGGATATTAAAAGTAGAAGTTAAATTTTCTTGCATTATTTTAAAAATATTTTTTGTTGATTATATTTGAATTTATCAAACCTTTGTACAATTTATTTATAAACAAGCAATAATACTGAATTGTTATGTAATATATTTACAAAAAAAAACAACAACATACGCGTCGTTAAAGAAAACAAACTCACAACAGCATAACATCGTTCACAAAAAATCATCTATATCAGTCAATCTGTTTCTGATCTTTGTAGAACTGTGTTTCTTAAAGGTTGTTTTACCGAAATTATAATACAACATTTCATTAACATCATCCCGGGCTTATAAAGCGGACAAGAACATCCATAACCGTTGACCTTGAAATATGATCTTGACATTGGAGTAGGCGAGTTCCACTGGTCATGATGAATAACGATCTTTTTTTTTGTTACAGAAACTGGACTAAAGAGAAAGGCTTATAAACAGATGTATATTGTTGATTTAGTTTTAAGAAAAACATAAACAAAACAAAGAAAACGTTTAGACTCCAACTGTTCCTTGAATGTTTTTAATGAAACGTACTTACGGTTGCACACTATTTTTATTATCATATTTCAATATCCATACATATATTAGGATTTGAGATCAAAGGAATTAAAAATATGTGCACTATAAAACCATAAATTTATTCTTTAAAAAGCATTTTTAACAAGAAACTCGTATTATGTTATTTTACATGCAATCATGGACACCAACAAAACTGAACTTCTACCTGGAGGTGACAACAAACTGATTGCAATTGGTGTTTTATTTTAAAGAGTGTTTTGTATTTCAAAAAATATTAACAAACAAATGTAATAGATTTGGTCATGTCGATTAAACGTTTTATGAACTCTGTTACAAAAGGACTATTCATATTATGTATGATTTGCTAATTGCGAGTTCTTTAATATGCCAACAATAGCTGGCGAGTTTGAACCAAAAGGAATTTTATAAAGTGTGTTATTTATCATTCGTATGAATTATTGACGAGTAAGCTTGGACATGAAAAGGCTTTCTGGGCGACAACAAATTGATCAGATGTTCGTCGGAATTGTTTTTACTTAAAAGCGTTAAGTGAAGTAAACAAACTTTGTTTGCGTCCGCGTGACCGTTTTGTCGACGCAAACGATTTTTCAAAGGGAGTGTTTGTTTGTTCTGTTTTATTTCATTTTGTTAAAGGGCATATATGCTACGACGAAAACGTATACGAATATTTTTCGTGTTTTCACAAATCACAATCACAAACAACCGCCAAGGAAACATATTGGGCCAGATCATATTGAGAGAAAACTGGCAATATATAAAGCTTTGAATGAGTTTTGCAGAACTTAGACAATATATGTGTTTTTTGCGCATTGCGCTCGCCTCTGTTTATATCGCAAATTTAACAAAACTATGTTTATTCCGCTCGCTCGCTTCAATTTTCTATCCTACTACTGGTCAATTTGTTTCGTCCTAAACATTCACAGCTCATCTGTATACTCCATTACCAAGTCTTATGATCGATATGATCGATATTACCACAGGCTTAAGTTGCAACTGAATTATGCTGCTCAAAAGATTGTGAGGAAGTGTAAATGTGACAAATACCACACAAAAAGAATACAATTATTGAATAAAAGAAATGATATGTTTTGGTGCAATAACGTCAAGTTTTTCCAAATCAACTGAACGAATTTAAAATTTTAAATAAAAAAACGCTTTATTATAATGCATGTAAGCTTAAAAAGTAGACACTGAGACAGAACAAACAAATCTATCAGCCCCTGTTGCGTTTCATGGGATGTCGGCGAGTTCTTTTTTAAAGGGAAATTTTTAAAGAAAAAGTGGAAATTTCAGGCATTTTTAATCACTCTTGTGCATTAGATGGAAATTTATAAAACGTATGCACTTGTTTTATATAACAAAAAAAAATGGATTGTTATGTAATGCATTTATTTATAGCGTCTGAGTTTGTAGAGAAAAACACACACAATAACATTGTTCAAGAACATGCATTTTTATCAGTCAATCTTTGTCAGATCCTCGTTTAACTGTTGTTTTTCAGTAAGGATATTTTTTACCGAAATAGTATTAAAATCCTGCCGGGCTTCTATAATTACAATATAAAAGCGAATTTTTGTTTTCAAATTTAGGTGACCCATTAAAGCACTATAAAAAAAACGTGTCGTCCTAAATGCTCGCCACGACTCTTCCGAAACGCCACTTCCTGGTCCCGCCGTTCTCTGTTTCGCTCAAGTTTCTCTTGCTGTGAATATATCGTAGGCACAAAGTACCTTACTGGATCAGCCTTAGACCGATTCACAAGATGACATGCATGGTTTTTAATTTGTATAACCTGAATTGTTCTCCCGGGTTTTTAAGTTTACTGCTTTACCTACAGTAATTCATTAATGCGATTTTTGACGATGCTGCTTGAGCAGCTCGTCTAAGTTATCATACAATGAACTTTGTTTTCACAATGGCGACCTACCTAAAAGACCGAGCCAGTCCGATTGAGTTAGCTATATTTTCTCAATCGGCATACCTCGGATTGAGTTAGCTAAATTTTCTCAATCGGCATACCTCGCTGATTATCATTAAAATATGGGAAACAACAACAACAATTGGCAAATGCCGAAGAAAATATTTAAATTATTAGGAAGCTCGATACTAACGGTGGAATACGATAATAATTATGCAAAGTAGAGAACTTTACTTATATGTGGTAGCGTCCGATATTGGAATAGTGTCATTTTCGACATTGTTCGAAGTCATTGAACTGGAATTGGAGCTGAATGGGTCAAGTTCCCCACGGGTACTACTTCATCGTACCCCGGGTACTTTGAAGTATACTTCACCGTACACCGATTTTCAAATGGTACTTTTCGGTACCCCAGTATACTTACAGGTACCCCATCTTTCCTAATACAAAAAATTCATACCCAATTTATTTTTCGTACGCAAAATATTTTATACCAACTTTTTTTTCGTACACAGTTTTTGTTCGTACCCATTTTTTTTCGTACCCAAATTTTGTTAAGTACACAAATTTTATTTCGTACCCAAATTGTTTTTCGTTCCCAAATTTGTGTTCGTAGCAAAAGTTTGTTTCGTACCCATTTTCTTTTGGCATATTTTTTTCGAACCCACATTTTGTTTCGTACCCATATGTGAAAATGAATGGCTCCTTTGAAGAAGTATGCCTCTTGTTCTTAATAAAGTTTGACAAAGAACTGTGGACTGTCTAAAAGTCGATGTACACTGCAGCTATGCCAGATCTGAAATTAAGGATGCGGATAAATGACAAGCAATAAAAATTACACAATTGTGGTGATGAAGATAAACATAAATTGATGCTTTTATATCCACTCCATTCAAAATCATTGCCACACCAGTACTGTCAGTACTTCGATTTTTAAGAGGTTTTGTGGACAGGTTTAAAACTTATGATCAATTTCAAAACCTTGAACCTAAAATTGTTAACTTGATCTTTCACCGAGCACCATGGAAATTAACCGATAAACACCGTCTTGTCACGGGGAATAATAAATAAACATGAAAGTAATAATAAAATCCTCCCAAGCTTGCGAAAGTGAAACATCTCAACGGATAAAGCAACCCAAAAGCCACCCTCCCAACAAACCACTTTACCGTGGTGGATGAGAATACTCCTTCGGATGCATGAAACGTTATTTTTGTTGTTGATGTTATTGACGACTAATAATTGGTATTGCCTAATTCGATGCATTTGAAGTATGTGTACAGTGATGAATAGATGGGTAGACGAAGATTTCAATGAATCAATATACGCGTATGTGAAAGTCTACTGTCATTGATTGAAGTTACTTTTAACAAGCCCTTCAACCAGTGTATTACATTCAATTCATCGAAGAGGCAGGTTTTAAATTATTTGCTCGACATTAATGAACAATAAAGTTTTTCGTCATTAAACAAAGCAGTTTCTAACTAGAATCGCCAATAAGTGCGCGCGGTATTCGTTATAAAATCGAAAATCTATTTAAAACGTTCAACCAACAATGTTTCTGAATCCGTTCAAACTGTTTCTTCGCCTTAGTATCCCGGAGTTTTTAAAAAAACGTTTAAAGTCGGTCGCTGTGAAATAAAGAGCACCATGTAAACTCTTCAAATTCAGAACGCAGCAGCAACAACCACATAAGCATCAGCAGTAGTAATCGTAGTAACCGTTGTAATATGTCCTTACCCCTCCCGATGCATAACCTGCTCGACTCTCAAATCCTTCGTTAAATAGTGGACCGACTTCCAAAAAAGCGCACCTCAGAACCCCGATGGTTGAGATATTCAAACCAGCGGTTTCGTACCTGAAGCAGCAACACAGCGAATGTAAAATAGCAACAAAACCGATATTATTGCATTGTCTCTGATCCCCAACATTTTGCTTGATTTGAACGCATACCGTAGTAAGCATGTTAAAAAAGCAAAACTGAACGTAAGCATGATTGCTTTTCAGATAATTAATTTTGGTGTTAATTTTAGACACAATGATGGTTAATTTGATATGTTACGTGATAACACTATGAGATCCCTAAACTTGCTTATATTTGTTTCAAATAAAGTACAACGGCCCGTACAATCAACTGTAATACCGTTGCAAAGTCTTAGCGCTATATATAATTAAACTTTTTTTTTAAAGCTTACATCTATAATCTAGGATATGGTAGATGTTTTATTCTGTTTATTTGACTGGTGCACAGCCAAGAATATGGTTATAGTTCTGTTGGAACCTCCGGTAATCGATTTGCATTTGTAACTGGATTTCTGGTCCCGATTTCTTTACATTTTTAGTACATCCGGCTTATGTCACCCATCGATCGAAAATATCATTTTAAATTACTGTTAAAAAGAACATTATTTAACATTGAACAATTAATCGTAGAAATAACATGTTTATACATATATTTGAGGAAACTGATGCTATACAAATTGAATGATGTATCATTTTAGAATGTGTACACCGCTTTACACCCCCATAACCTACCCTTAACCCATTTAATCCGTCCGCTGATATCTGGTGTATGATTCTTCCTTGAAAGATATTCACGAATGGCATCATACACGCAGTTGAAATAGTCTCTGTATATTACATAATTCTCTTTCTTTTTGTATATATCGGTTGCACATAAACATGTAAGGCACGTATAGGATTTTCGTCGCCATAAATACTTTTTTCATAAAACGGTTTTAAAATAAAATAAATAAAATATATGGTGGAGATGCGCTAACAATCGTCTGTTAAATAAATATGATTTAAAAAAATTATTATATTAGATTCTTATTCAAAGGATTCTATAACATCACGCGCGATTTTAAAAGATGAAGAAAATCTATTTTAAACTTGCCAATAAATCATTCCGAAAAATGAAGTAAAGTAACAAAGGCATATAGTTCGCACTTTTATGAAGATCAAAAAGGCCTAATACGAAAAAAGATAATAGAATCGAACAATATGTCGCTTTGTCATTGTTTCTACGAATTTTGGATCGTTCACCATATTAACCAAACAAGAGATGTGTTTGTCAGAAACACAATGCGCCGCTTTGATTTTTTTACCTTGACCTTGACCTTTCACCACTCAAAATGTGCAGCTCCATGAGATGCATATGCATGCCAAATATCAAGTTGCTATCTTCATAATTTCAAAAGTTATCACCAAGGTTGAAGTTTTGGGGCAGACAGAATGACGGACACACAGAATGACAGACAGGCCAAAAACAATATACACACTCTTCTTCGAATAAGGGGGGAAACTCACATTTTAGTATAAATACAAACACACTTAAATGTCGTGGACGGCTTAAAACATTGTCCGGTGACTTGCAGGTCTGATTCCTGAGGTGCAAAGCATAATTGTTACACTTTTATAAACTCGATGCGGTTCAGGGTGATAAAATCTTCTGGACTGGCTACAAAGAAGTTCTAAATCCTAGCCGCGCTGGGGTCAAGGGGGCTGTGGTCCAGAGAAATCTAAAAATAGTTGGTGAATGTTGAAATAATGACACTACAGAAAATATATCAGTTGAGAAAACGTGTTAACAACCTCTGAAGCCTGATACCAATATTGAAAATTATTGAGTGCACCGGGAATTTTCCAAATGTGGATTAGACCCCCATACCCCCAAAAACAGTTATTCTGGTTACGGTGATAGTGTGTGTTCCAGAACGGTCCCTTCTTTAACAAAGAACTAGATATTACAAGAAAACAAATCGCATTGTCGAATTACAGGCGACGCAGTTAACTCAAAATAACGTCGAAAGAACGAATCAATACAAGTGCAACCTCCAAATCAATAGACAGGCTTTTAATGTCAACTTATGAAGTGAGATTAGGCTGATCCGGTAAGGTACTTTCTGTCTAGAATGAATTTGCAGAGGGAGAAACTTCAGTGATACAGAACAACGCCATAAAAAGCAGGAAGTGTCGTTACGGATAAATCGTCGAAGCTCAACAGGATGATAAGGGACGGCACTTTATGCACGTGCATTAAGAATAGTTTTCTTTTGCCCGAAACGCGTATAATTGATTTACCTGTATGCCCAAGTCTGTCTGTATTTTAAACGCAAGTGTTTGTGACACGTTGTTCAGAAAGGGACACCCATCCATTGAGACCCAAGTCGTGAAAACTCCAGCTATCTTACTCCTGATGTCTAGTGTGTCCAGTAGTGTTCTCTACACACGAGATGCGTAACTTGGGAATTTGTGTCTGTCGTCCTAAGGTTGATCCCCAGTCTGCAAACAACAGATAACAGTAAACATAAGGTTTAAAAGCAGTTTATACGACTTCAAAGTCAATATTTGATTCTCGTCATATTAAACCAACATATAAATATGACAGAGGAATAAAATAATAAAACATCTTTATATGGTACCATCATACAAATATTAGTACAAAGTATACGGAGCTAGTCAACGCCGATATCGACACGTTCACTCGTTATATCTTGTGAAACCAAAATTGTGTTAATGTGTCGTAAAGTGTATTCCTACCGTGACGTCACTACAATTCACAACGTTACTGTCAGCTGTGTACGGATGCGTAAGCACGCTTATCAAATGTGCATACTCTACGATATAGTCCGCGTAAGAATGAAACCAGTATACATTCTTAAATTTTTATTTACAAAGTCATGTTTGAACGTTTAAACGTTAATATTGTTTGAATATCCAACACTATAAACAGTGTTATTATACATGTATGTGCAATATGTGCGTGTACTTACTTTGTTATGCAGCTTCTATTTTCACTTCCGAATACGCATACAAGCACAAGCATTTGAGATGACAACATTTGTTTATTTATCAAATGCGGTAGATAAGCATTTTATCCCACTTTTACAGCGAATTCGGTTGATTAAAGCCCGTTGATTCAATTTTTGCTTTAAACCACGGCACGAAATGACGTCATTTTTTGACAAAATGATGTCATTAATCCGGCGAAATTATATAGTTAAACTAATTTTGTTTAAATAAAAAGGTTTACTGAATAAAAAGTGCCATAAATAGAATAATAGGTTAGTGTTGATTATAGATCAGGTTTATCATGCTAGGCACGAAAACGAAAAATCACTCGCCAAGGCTCGTGCTTTTTGTTTTCTAAGCCTCGCATGATAAACCTGATCTATAATCATCACTTACCTTTTTTTCTTTATTTAAAATTGTTTTAAATTACGCACAGAGTGAATGAATGAACATAATGCCGTCAAACCAATTTCAGGTGATTTTGCGCCTCATGAATAAGCCGAGAACTTCATATGGTTTACTTCTATATACGTACGAGTTTTCGACGTGCGGAATGAGCTCGAAAATTATGTTGACGCCAGGCTCCAGAAGTAGAGGAAGCGTTGTTTTGTAGGAGGACTCTAATTGTCCAATACGAATCTGAAAAACCGGGAAAACAAACGCATACATTAGTTCAAGCACGCACAGACTTTCTAACAAACGAACATACGTCTTTATAGACGTTATGACAAGCAAAATTTGAAAACATGTACATGTAAACATTAATTACGCATGTATTACTAACACATGTAGAGTTTCAAATATTGGAATTTAATGTATGTTTCTATAGTATGTGTACTCATGTAATCACAGTAATATGTATTTTGTAACAAATATTAAGTTCATTGTAAAACAATAAATATTGTTTCTTATTGTGATATCTTATTACGAATAAATAAACATATAAATAATAATAATACTTATAATACTACTAATACTATTACCAATAATACTAATAATACTAATAATAACCATGATAAAAATTATTATAATAATTATATTAATAATAATAATAATAATTATAATAATAATAATAATAATAATAAATAATAATAATGATAATAATAATAATAATATTATTATTATTATTAATATTAATAATAATATTAATGATAATAATATCATAATAAAACCCTTAGTTTTGTTTCATTTTCTTGCGTTTGAGTGTGAACAATAGCGTGAGCAATTACCCCTCCGTAGGCACGAAAGTCTTCCGCATTACGTCTTTTTCTCGCGTACAAAAAACCAGATTCGTTAGTCGGATGACACATCCACTCCAAGTCCAACGACTCACACTGCTGTGGTACGCCCGTACTAAATCTCACGGCAGAGTGGTTGAAGTCAGCATATCGAATTGCGCACTGTGACCAATCCAACTGTGCGACCTTGCCGTCATTTGAATATGACGCGGTATCCAGCTCGTATATTGCCGACCTCATACACAGCGTCGGGGTTAGCAGGACTAGTACCACAGCCATGTATAGAACGCACTTTGTCCAGGCCATTTTTTCGACACTCAGCTAGTTATGTAATTTGACGAAATTAACGTTTAATCACGAAAACGCCAGAGTCGTTTTGCTTTGCTGTAAAAATCAAGTATACTCTCAACATACAGAAACAGCATTTTACATTATTTTTAGAACAGTTTTTTTCATGTTCTGCAATACTTTTTCTCGTATGTGAATGATTGCTTAAACTTAAAAAAAAACGCGTATGCGAAGCTTTCCCTTATTTTAATATATGGTTTTTATTGTGGTTATTGTGGTTGTTGTTTTGTTCTCGGTTTTCAAATAATTATATGTTGCTATCTGGACGTCATACCACCAGTATTTTTTGCACGAAAAATCCATTTCACAAATCAAAATATTTGGGTTTATTCAACTGCATTAAAGAGAAACTTAAGATAACACATTTATATTGTTAATTTATATTTAGTAACAAAACAAACTAACACTGTTAGACTACAACTGTCCTCGAAATGTTTCTAATGAAACATACTTACGGTTACTCACTATAGTATTTTGCCGACGTTTTTCAATATCCATAAATAATTTAGGGATTTGAAATAACAGGAATGAAAAATATGTACAATATCACACTAGTTATGCTTTATTTAAAAGTCATTTTGTAACACGAATATCATATTATTTAAAAAAATGCAACAAAACAAATGCAATAGTAAACACAAACCAATAGATGAATATCTGTCTCGAGGTTTCAACAGAATGTTTTAAACTGATTATGTTTTTATAATGCTTTGGAGTTTAAATATCAGCGAAAAAATGCTATATATTGATTCAGGTCGATGAATTCTGTTCCATAAGGACCCTTCATATTCTTTTTTTCTGTGCTTTGATGGGACAACAACAGCTGCTGGCTGGCACGTACCTAAAGATATTGATTTCATAAAGAGGTTTTTTATCATCCATATGAATGTATTGAAGAGTAAACTTGAACATGAAAGGCAACAAAATATTGATCAGATGTTCGTAAGATTTACCGCAATTAAAACTGAAATAAACTTACTTTTTGCGTCCGCCAGGTCCATTTTTCGCCACAAACGATTTGTCGAAAGCGTAATGTGTGTCTTTCTTTATTTCATTTTGGTCAAGTTTATATATTTTACGACTTTTTATTTTTCGTATTTAAAAAAAATAAAAAAATAATAAAAGACAAAAATGGGCCAGATCGTATAAAACTATTGGAAATATATAAAGAGGTTTATGCGTTTGACAGAAATTCCCAATACAAATAGACAATATATTTGTTATACTGCGTATTGATGTCGCCTCTGATTATATCGAGAATGCAATACAAATATGTTTATTCCGCTCGCCAATTTCATCGAACAACTGATCAATTTGTAGTGTCCTAAATATCTAAAAAAATATATATATCCACATCTAACTTCTACATTACAAATCTATCAGCCTGTTTTGCGTTTTCTGGGACGTTGACGAGTTCTTAAATAAGGGAATTTTAAAAGCCAAATGGAATTTTTAGACATAATTTAGCATGGTAAATAATTACTTTACATTCATAAAAGAGAAAGATTTATAAACGAATATATATTATTGATTTTTTTTGAAAAACAAATACAAAGAATACGATAATACTGAAACTGTTCCTGAAGTTTGTTTTTTTGAAACATACTTACGGTTACACACTTTTTTATTACTCGGCCAACACGTTTCAATATCCATACATAATTAACGATATTAGACCAAAGAAATTTAAAATGTATACACTGTTGCCCCATTCATTTAATCATTTAAAGGCATTGTGTAACACAAATCTCGTTAATGTAATTTTAAATGCAAAAATGGACACCAACAAAAAATTGAGTTTTGTATTTTGGTTTAGTTTACAACAAACAAACGCAATATATTTTATTACATGTCAATTGACGTTTTTATGAATTCTGTTCCAAAAGAACTATTCATATTCTAAATGCTTTGCTTATTGCGTGTTCTTTTATAGGCCAACACAAGCTGGCGTGTTTGTACCAAAAGGAATTGATTTTATAAAGTGTTTTTTTAATTTATCATTCGCATGAATTCATACACATGAAAAGGCTTTCTACATTGTCCTCGTAATATTCATACAATGGTCTGCAAGGGCGGAAATTGCCAGTTGGGCAATGACTTTTTGGTCACAACCATTGATCAAATGTTCGTCAGAATTGCTTTTTATGGCTTTTTCTGTTGCACTGAAGTTTCTCCTGCCGTTAATGCACTGTAAACACAAAATACCTTACAAGATCAGCCTAAGACCACCTCACAAGATGACATTGAACGTACGTACATTGATCATGGTTTTGTATTTGTATTGTTTTGTTCTCTCGGGGTTATTTTGAGTTAACTGCTTAACCTGCAATAATTCAATAATGCGACTATTTCAAGGAAAATGAATTGTAGTCAGGTTTAAAACTAATGATAAATTTCATTATTATTAGCCTTAAATTGTGACCTTAAAATTTCACCAAGCAGCATGGAAGTTAAACGATAAACACTGGTCATGGGTAATAAAAAATAATAATAAACGAAGTTATATTAAAATCCTTCCAGGAGGAAAAAGTGAAAAATCTGGACGGATGACGCAACCCAAAAGCCACCCACCCAACTAACCACTTTACCGATTTGGTTAAGAATACTCCTTCGGCTGCATGAAACGTTATTTTTGTTGTTGATGTTATCACAGGTGGTTAGCGTGTGGCTATGGTATTAATTAGAAAAAAGATAATTTTGAATAAAAATAATTAAATTATAACGAACAATCGACTTCTCTGAATAAAATTATTTCACTATCAAATATATATATATAATAAGGTATTCATCTAAAAATGACCCGAATATAGGGTGCATCGCTTTGAACAGCCATTACTTCATCAATTTTGCAGCGATTTCCATGAACTTGGTCTTATCAAACGCAGAAAGGAATTTTCTTTCTGGAAATGTACATGTCTTGAAATATTTTCACAAATGCTGGGTCACATTTTAAGAAATAACACGATACACAACACGCGTGACCTACTCGTCATAGATCTGACCCGAAAATTGAGATTTCATTGATCCAACGCGAAGGTGTGTCTTGTCGCTCGTTACAAAACGCCGCACGCGCAAATTGTGTGTTATGTCGGCTAGATGAAAAGTATTTGAACAAAGGTTTCAAAATGCGTTAGACAGTTAGTTTTGATGCATCATTCAACGGCAAGAACGGTAAGAATGTTTTTTTCATTCGGTTTATTGAATTATGGTTCCGAGGTCCGTAAACTTTGCTGGGAAAATGCCCTTTACTCCGTGAAGATTTCAGTCTTGGATAGTATCAGATCGATGACGAGTAGGTCATGCGTGTTGTGTATCGTGTTATTACTTAAAATTTGACCCAGCATTTGTAAAAGGATTGCAAGATATGTATATTTCCATAAAGAAAATAAGACCGAGTTCATGGAAATCGCTGCACAATTTATTAATGATGGCTGTTCAAAGCGATGCACCCTATAATCGGGTCATTTTTATTTGGATATATATATTTGATAGTGGAAAATAATCTTTCAGATAAGTCGATTACGCGCTATAATTTGATTTTTTTTCACTCAAAATTATGTTTTTACTAATTAATATCATAGCCACACGCTAATCATCCGTGGATGTTATTGGAAACTAATAATTGGTATTTTCTATTTCGGTGCATTTAAAATATTGGTACAGTGATCAATAGATGGGTGGACGAATATTCAAATGAATCAATATACGCGCATGTGAAAGCCTACTGTCATTGATTGAAGTTATTTTTAACTAGCCCTTTAAAGTAACAATCACGCTCAAAAATATCGAATATTTCGTTAAATAAAGCTAACCCATAAAAAAAATCAATGTTCCTTTTAGCAAAATGCAAAATTTCAACGTTAGATGTTGTCTGGTAGAATTGATTTAACGAGATACAAAATGCTCGTTTTTATTTTTTTGTGGCCACAAGTAATTCCATTTTTATCTCCCGTGAAATATCCGAACATTTACTGGGGAACACGAGATTGGATACGGTAAGCGTCGGAAGCATGACGTAGCTCTCATGAATAATCATTCTGTGAAATAAAAATGAATTCTGGGTAACTGGAACTTAGCGAATGCGTAAATGGCTTGTATACATTATGCAAATGAACGCAACCCGAATGAATCTGATCCTGACTCGAAAGCGAAAGTAGATTACATCGTGAAACGATATTTAGATATTTAGATGCTTAAAACTTGCCGAATGCTTGTAATATAACGTTTTTACATCAATGTTACTTGTTTTTAGGGTTTTCCTATTGTAATTAACCATCGTATGGTACTACTTGTTGTCGAATGTTTTTATATAGCATAATACAGTAGCCGTATGTATTGGTGAGCGTGATAGTGACATTAACCAGTTTATTACAATAAATGCATCGAAGAGACAGATTTTAAAATCTTTGCTAAACATTCGTGAACAATAAACTATTTTATAAAACATATAATTTATATTTATTATAATAATTTATAATTAAACCAAGCAGTTTCTAACTAGAATCTCCAATAAGTGCGTGCGCCATTCTTTATCAAATCGAAAATCGCTTTAAAACGTTCAACCAATAATGTTTCTGAATCCGTTCAAACTTTTTCTTCGCCTTAGTATCCCGGAGTTTTAAAAAACGTTTAAAGTCGGTCGCTGTGAAATAAAAAGCACCATGTAAACTCTTCACATTCAGAAGGCAGCAGCAACAACCACATAAGCAACAGAAGAAGTAATCGTAGTACCCGTAGTAGTATGTCCTTACCCCTCCTAAAGCACTCACATGCTCGACGCCCCATCTCTTTCTCGCGAACTCAAATCCTTCCCTCAAAAGCGGGCCGTGGTCCAAAGAAGCGCTCTTCAGAACGCCGATGTTTGAGAAACTCAAACCAGCGGTTTCGAACCTCTGATCGTACCTGAATTCAGAAACATTGTTGGTTTAACGTTGTAAATAAAGTACTACGGCCCGTAAAATCAACTGTACAGTTGCGAAGTCTTAGCGCTATATCTAATTAAACTTTTTCTCAAAGCTTACATCTGTAATCTAGGATATGGTTGGTGTTTTATTCTGTTAATTTGACTAATGTACAGCCAATAATATGGTTATGTTTCTCTTGGAACCTCCGCTAATCAATTTGCAATCGTAACTGGATTTCTGGCCCCGATTTCTTTACATTTCTTGAGTTCATCCGGCTTATGGCACCCATCCATCGAAAATATCATTTTAAATTACTGTCAAAAAAATCTAACACTGAACAATTATTCGTAGCAATAACATGTTTATACATATATTTGAGAAAAACTCATGCTATACAAATTGAATGTTGTAACTTTTTTTGAATGTGTACGCCGCTTTACACCCCCTAAACCTACCCTCGACCACTTTAATCCGTCCGCTGATATCTGGTGTATGATTCTTCTTTGAAAGATATTCACTTATGGCATCATACACTTAATTGAAATAGTCCATGTATATAAAATAATTCTCTATTTCTTTGTTTTTATCGGTTGCGCATAAACATTTGCCGTAAGGCACGTATCGGATTTTTGGTGCCTTCCCTACTTTTCTTTTCATTAAACGGGTTTGTATCAAATATATGGTGGAGATGCGCTAACAATCGTCTGGAAAGTAAATATGATTTTATAGATGTATTATATTAGATTCTTATGAAGCCTATTCTAATACATCACGCGCGATTTCAAAAGATGAAGAAAATATATCCTAATTTTGCCAATTAAATCACTCCGAAAAAAAGAAGTCAAGTAACAAATGCATATAGTTCGCACTTTAATGAAGATCAAAAAGGTCTGATAAGACAATATAAAATCAAATCGAACAAAGTGTCGCATTGTTATTGCTTTTACGAATTTTTTTATCGTTCCCGATTTTAAACAAAAAGCATTTATCATAAATACAAACACACTTTAATGTCGTGGACGACTTAAAACATTGCCTGTTGATTTGCAGGTCTGATTCCTGAGGTGAAGAGCATAAATGTTACACTTTTATAAACTCGATGCGGTTCAGGGTGATAAAATCTTCTGGACTGGTTAGAAAGAAGTTCAAAACCCTAGCCGCGCTGGGGTCAAGGGCTGTGGTACGTAGTCAGCACGCGGCCGTCCAGCGAAATCTAAAAATAGTTGGTGAGTGTGGAAATAATGACACTACAGAACACATATTAATTGAGAATACGTATTAACAACATCTGAAGCCTGATAACAATATTGAAGTTTATCGAGTGCACCGGGAATCTTCCAAATGTGGATTAGACCCCCAACACCCCCCCCCCCAAAAAAAAAAGGTTATACGGGTAACGGTTTTAAACGCAAGTGTCTGTGACACGTTGTTCACAAAAGGACACTCATCTATTGAGACCCAAGTCGTGTAAACTCCAGCTATCTAACTCCTAATGTCTAGTGTGTCCAGTAGTTCTCTACACACGAGATGAACAACTTGGGCATTGTCTGTCGCCCTAAGGTTGATCATCAGTCTGAAAACAACAGATAACAGTGAATATGAGGTTTTAAAGCAGTATACACGACTTCAAAGTCAATATTGTATTCTCGTAATATTACACCAACATATAAATATGACCTATGGAATAAAAATGATTAACCATATTTAAATGATACCATCAATCAAATATTGTTTATTTCAGTAAAATTTATATGAAGCTAGTCAACGCCGAAACCAACACATTTACTTGTTATATCTGGTGAAACCAAAATTGTGTCTTTGTATCGTAAAGTTTATACCTACCGTGACGTCACTACAATTCGCAACGTTACTGTCATCTGTACGGTGGCATTTAGGTGACATCACCGCTAAAAAAATAAATAACACAAGTTATGTTTTCCCGTCGCCCAAAATAAAATTAACTCGGGGAAACACAAAATAAGTCTGTTTTCAGGAGTTATTGTTTTTTTTTGGCGACGGGAAAACAAAAGTTATGTTTTCACGTCTTTTTTTTGGAGCGGAAAACACAAGTTCTGTTTTCCCGTCTCTTTTTTTTAAGACTTGAAAACACAATCTTTATATTGTGCGCACAAGATAATCGGCCAATCACAGACGCAGATTATATAGAGGGAACATTTGATAACGTCCTAAAGGCATCTGATATAACAAAACATACTACAACTACTACTACTACTACTACTACTACTACTACTACTACTACTCCTACTACTATTACTACTACTACTACTACTACTACTACTACTACTACTACTACTACTACTACTACTACTCAATTTCAATTTTTAACTAAACCTGTTTCAACATTTTAATTGCTTTCAGTTTCAGACGCGCGAAAGCGTACAACTACTAGTTCTTTCAAAGGCCACTGATTGCCTTTACTCTGCATACAGCATAGGAATACGAAGAAATGATGTTCATCGATAAGCAAAAACTGTCTGGCCCTTAATCTTGCGTGGGATGACGCCCTTAACAAACTTGATGCATCTGATTCATATTGTTATCATTTAAAACTGAAAGAAGCTTGACCCCTTCTGACTCGCGACACAGGTATTCTCACGTGTCCTCTTAACAAATGACTTTGTTAGGAATGATATTGCAACATTGTCGTTTGAATGATAAAGCAACAATCTTCAAATTGGCGTCGTATATATATCATTGACCTTTTAATAATGACCTTGACCTACGGAAGCAGGCCTATCATGAAACACTGCCAAACTAAAACGTGAAAATGTGTAAACTATGTTTTATTTTCTGCACAATGTGTATGATGTCCATATCTGAACATTGTCATTTAGGCCTTCAGTTTAAACCTATTTATTTTAGCTCGATTGCATCGAAAGCAGAAGGCTTATTTAAACGATATCGAGTCCGTTTCTTTGGACTAGAGCCAGTATTTGGTGTTTTTGGGGGAGATCTAGAGAACGCTCCCATGGTGGGGATCGAACCGGTGACCTCCCTTTGACATGGGTCTCACACGTAACACGACTTCTCCAGACGGTGAACATGCGAAAGCTATTTTTTAAACTGTCTGATGCACGATGAAGTAATATTCCCAACAATCTATCTGAATCTGAATGATAAGTGGAAGTAACCAAGTTTGGCTTTTATTCAACGGGGAGTGCGCATGTAGTTAATATGAGCTTGACAAATGTCCCACTTGTGCCGATATTGCAGCTTTAAAACAATCTGTAGATGTTGAGTTCACAGTGCTGTTACTTAGTAAATTCCAGTCAAGAATGATTTGCGGGAAGAAATAGTATTTGAAATTATCAGTGTTGGTGTGTATTGGTTGGTAGCACTTAGAATTATTGTTCACTGACTTTAACACAATGTTTTGGTGGATATACAAGTAGCGCCCGAATTGCTTAGCCGTTATAGTGCGTTTCGGTCTGAGACGTTGCAAAAGGGGTCAATATTAATAACTCGTACGTTTCATTTCACTAGGTGGCGTCGCCTCTCTAGTAGTGTGGGAAGATTGAGATCATCCAACATGCCTGATGCACATCCATCTCGTCTGGATGTGTAATCCCTGGTGATGAAGCGTACCAAAATAGTTGTACTCTCTTTAGTTTGTCTATGTCGCCTTGCTGGAATAGGTCCCACACAACACTCCCGTACTCCAATTTTGATTGGATTAACTCTTGATATGTCGTTTTCCGGAAGCTTTGGGGGCAGTATCGGAGGTTGCGTGTCAAGAAGCCTATTGTAGAGATGGCCCGTTTTGAGATGCTTGATTAGTGTGTTTTTTATTTCAGAATTTTGGAGAAAGTAATTCCTTAGAAAAGGTTCTCTTGGACGTTTTTGAGGATTGCCAATAGTGTTTAAGAATGTAGATTTTTATTTGGAACTGAGTAGATACATTTCTTGTCGTTAAACCTCATTCCCCATTAATAGGCCCATGTTTGTAGGTTGTCAAGGATTTCTTGTAGGATTATATGGTCTTTGATTCAGTTGATACAGAAGGCAGTCGTCGTCTAAAATAGACGTATGTGAGACTTCAGCCTTTTCGGCAGGTCACTGATATGGCAGAGAAACAGAAGGGGACCTAACACTGTGCCTTGGGAGCCTGCAGTCACATGGCGTGACTTCTCTCCTTCAACCACCACACACATTTGGCGGTGGGTAAGGAAGTTTGATATCCAAATGAGTATTGGTCCACGAATACCTTAGTTGTCAAGCTTGATCAGTAGGCGTTGGTGGGGCACGGTGTTGAAGACTTTACTAAACTCTAGTATGATGGTGTCAACATGTTTGTTCTGGGCGTTGTATCCAATTAAATCATCGGCTGTGATCACAAGTTGTGTTTCACAAGAGTATCCTGAGCGAAAATCATGATTAAGATTGATTAATACTTTGTGTTTGTCCAAGTGGTTTATGTTTTGACGACATATGATATGCTCTAATAACTTAGAGAGCACGCAGGTGGGTGACACTGGTCTGTAGTTTTCTGGGGCGTTTCGATCTCCATTCTTAAATACTGGGACGATGTTTAAGTCTCCCTAGTCCTTTGGAAGTTCACCCGTGTCTACTGAGCGCTGGAAGATGGCGAGTAATGGCTGGTGTTGCTTCCACAGCACACGCCTGCAGTACTCTGTTTGAAAGTTCATCAGGACCCGCTGCTTTCCGAACGTTGATGTTATTCAACAGCTTGATAACACCGTCTCCACTTATAAGTAGACGATTGTGCTGGTGTTAAACCGGTTTGTAAATTGCGGAGCTGGTTGATTAATGTCGTCCTTGGTGAAACATCCTAGACTATTTTACCAGTAGTTTTGCCTTGCCCTTGTTGTCTGTGATCAGGTGTCCGTTCGCTCGCAAATATTATCTTCTTTCCTTTAACGTAGTTAACCCCCGCAAAATACGAAGGGATATAGAACTTGCGTTGTCCGTCCGTCCGTCATTCTGTCTGTCACACAATTTTGAAATTAGCGGGAATATCAATTCAACGAATTTGCTTGTTTAAAAATCGTTTTGAGATTTTGTTTTGAAGGCCCTCCTCTACAATGTTGTTGATATGGGTCCATTCAGCTTTGCACATCGCTCTTTGGTTTATTTCTAGCATTTCGGGTATCCCAATTGTTGAATTTTAATTCTTGTCTTTTTTAAGAGCCTCGCTTTGCGTTTCAGATGACGTTTGATTGTCTGGTGATCCATGGAGCTGAGTTATCTGAGGTTTTCATTTTAGATGTTTGACTGAATGCCTGAGGAAAGTTTGGATTTGAATGTATCCCAGAGATGGTGGACGTTACTTTTGTATAGCTGTTTGGATACGTATGTGAGTTCGGCCTTCAATTGGTCCCAATTTACCTTTGAGAAGGTGAAGCATCTTCTAGGTTTCTGTTCGATGTAGTATGGTTTTGTGTAAGAGTCAGCTACAACAATTTCATGATCTGATATAGTGGAATTGTTGGCAGTTGATTTGATATAAGACGGGTTGGTGGTGAAAATTAGGTCAAAAAAGCTGTTTTCTCTGGTGGGCTTGACTGAGATTGTAGTCGATCGATAGGTTGAGGAGTGCTTGTTGAACATCTTTATCCTCGGCTTCCCTTCGTGCCGAAAGGTTTGTCCAATCAATGTCAGGGCAATCGAAGTCACCAGCTATGAGGGTTCCTTTTCATTGTCGTCCATTGCCATCTCAACTGATTTCTTTAATACATGGACATCTGAAACATGTCTGTGCGGCATGTAGATATAATACATGGAGCTTCGTATTGTCTTTCAGCTTGATTTGAACCCATTTAATCTCACAATTGGTGACTAGTTCAGCTTTCTCTTCGGCGACTAGCTCTTCATTTACATCGCTGGATTGTAAAGCATCTTTCGAAATTAGCTTGCCTGGTTTGAAACCTTTATGCCTTTACTCTGTGCCGCAGAATTTGTCAGGTTTGATGTAGAGAAGAGCTGCCTTACGTTCTGAGCTTTTGCCCCCGCCAAGACTACGACAGTTAATATTCATGATGCGTAGGCTCCGTTTCTGGGAGACAAGTAACAAGAACGATATGTTGGTTATGTACTGGGTCGTGGAAGCGGAGCGTTGCTGCCTTGATCTGTAAGGTCTTACTGTTGGGCTGCTGAAGTGCAGGGGACTGAATGTGGAGCCCGATGAGAATCAATATTTAACAGCGTCTCGTACATGTTAGAACTTTACTCGATTTTTCTGAATGTAAAGCTGGATTGTTTCATATTTGCAGCATAACCATTGTATATGTGAGTGCTTTGTTAGAAGGTCATAACCAGCTGAGCAGAGTTTTAGGCACGATCGATTGTTCCAGATATCACAGCCAATACAACAAAGGGGGTCTGGGTGTTACCACGTTACCAGGAGGTCACATGAACCACATGGATATACTTGGGCATTCGCTGTTGGTCGAGGGTTGAACTCAATGTCACCACAGAGTAGTCAAAGGGTGGTTAACAGTGATAGGTTCTTTGTTGGTTTAGCTGGTTCACCAAATGTCCAAAATCTTCGTCTAAGAAAGTTTACTGAGATTTCTGATAAAAAAGTTGGTTTTGTAGAGTGGAGAATGTTTCCTTTGAATGATGATCATTATTTCCAGAGTCATTGTGCAATGAGGCACGTTTCTTCGATGCATTGTTAACTGAGTGGGTCGGGTTATGGCGAGGTACACGGTATCTTCCAGATAACGTACGAAGCAAAGTGGAAGACAATTCAGACTTGGGTAGTGCTAAGTGACCTGACAGAAACTATTTTATATTGCACTTATTGTCCAAAATAAGCTTTAAAGACTTGTATTCACTTTAATTAATTTTCTTGTTACAAAAACAAACACGCGACTTTTTCTTCGCGCATGCTATATAGTACTTACATTTCAACTTTGACACTTAAGTGACCTTGACTAATTAGATGAGGATACAAGGCGTCCATGCGACACATTGTCTTTACATTGTAAACCTATGTGGAACTCAAGTTTAAAATCGCAGGATGAAGTTACAATTTGGACGAGCTGCCTTATGCCCAAATTTCACACGTTTTACCTCGTATTGTGACCTTGACCTTTGAGCTATAAACTGGGGTATTCTATACGACATAAGATTTTTGCATAGCGAGTATTTGTGGCAGGTAATTTTAAAATTGTTTGATGAATGATGAATTATTCCGGACAAGCTGAGACAGGTAGACACACGCACGCACATACAATCAGCCATTTTCAAAGCTCTATCAAGCTTTCCGTAGGCAGACTGGACAAGATACTGACCCAAGAATTAAGCTATGTGTTTGGGGATCTATTACTTAACAGAGGTTATTGACCTATCTTGAAACTGTTCTAGTAAATTTAACAACAGAAAATGAAACAATACAACACCAGCATTTTTTTCCATTTATATTTGCTTTTGAAAGTTAACATGAAGATAGTAAAGATAAATAAAATATTAAATGTAAACTATAAAACAAATGTAAATATGATAAATATTAACGACCATTTACATACACTTAAACGTACACGTATTTGGCACAAACGATATTGAGAAACAGACTATAAATCCATCCCAACCCAAACAAAACATACAGTGGTAATCATAATAAACATTAAATTACAAATTTACCTAATTTGTATGTGTCTTTCACTTATAAAAATAATGTTATTCAATGTGTGTGAACATTTAAATTAATATTTTGTTTTTTTTCTTTATATATATTTTAAAACTAATGTACGTTCTACGTCAAAAAAATGTATATTTACATGTACAGGCACTAACTATTGGAAACTTTACTTGATCGCATATAAGTCTAAGAGGTCATGAGCTACAGATGCAATTTAAGTGAAATTTAATCAATTAATCAATTAATATCACATCATTGAATGGAAACTTATTTATTGGAATTTTGGTCAGAAACAAATTATATTTGAGTTAAATATGCATGTGTTTATGTCAAAATATTATAAATATTTGATAATACAGAATATTGTTTTAAATATAGTGCAATTGAAATTTATCATATATTATACAACACTAAGATCCCTGGTGCTATATAACTTGTGTCTAGTGCATACATCACAGTATAAAACTAAAAATCACAGCCCATGAAGTAAATTTATCACAGAAGGAAATGCTAGATTGCCTCAAAAAGTTACACACTTTGTGTATGATCCCTCTTTCCAGCAAACAGCGGCTAATGCTGGAACATTCAAAAATTTTTTGCTAAAACACTTATCATTAAAAATGTAGTCCTTATGCGGTGGCCAAAGTGTTGTTCAGATGACTTCACTGTTATCTGTCTATCAATACTTAAGAACAATCCCTCTGTTGAATATGAAGATGTCTCTATTACTTCTTCTTCGTCTGCAATAAAACAACAACACAACATATTATTATAGTATTCACCAGAAAAACGTTGTCACACAAACATCACAGACACAATGACACATTAAAGGGATCTTTTCACGCTTTGGTAAATTGACAAAATTGAAAAAAGTTGTTTCAGATTCGTAATTTTTCGTTTTAGTTATGATATTTGTGAGGAAACAGTAATACTAAACATTAACCATGCTCTAATATAGCCATTATATGCATCTTTTGACGATTTTAAAACCTAAAAATTATAAAGCGTTGCAACGCGAAACGATTGAATAATTTGGAGAGTTCTGTTTTTGTCGTTAAATTTTGTGAAACTACGAAGATTGCTTATATAAGGTATAAAATACATCAAGGATGTGTAATCGGCGGAATAGCTCAGTAGGCAAGAGCGTTTTTACTTCAGGACTCTGGCAGGACTCCAGGGGTCACTGGTTCGAAACCTGCTCCGGGCAATGTTCTTTTCCTTTTTTAAATTTTTTTTCTTGATTTTTTAATGGAGCTTTTACGATCCAATGTTTACATTTATCAATATGAAGCATTTAATGAATAAGTTAAAAAAAATGCCAAAATCTGTGAAAAGGCCCCTTTAATGATTTCTCAATCATAGTGTTTTCCCTACACAAAAACAGAGAATAAAACTGGCAAAACCCACGATGTCTGAAGGATTCAGCAATTTATTGGACCCTCAAAATGATTCAAAGATTTGTGCATGAGAAGTCCACAGGTGTTGGGCCTGTGGCCAGGTCATTACAACATGTGTAATCTCAGAAAAGTTTTTATCAAAGAGATTAAACATTTAGTGTTATGACAAATTGATAGAATTTGATAACAGAACAGAACAGAATATATTTTATTCACATAAACTTTACAGTTTTTTGTGTTATACAAATATGCATACATATAATACTTAATACAACATGATTATACAATCAAGTACAGTGTTAGTCATGTATTCCATTTGTTTCACCAGGGGGTAAAGGGCAAGTAGTGGGTTTGGAGATAATAACATGGCCCCACGCCCACCACTTGTGGAAAAGTCTGAAGAATACATAACGTTATTGATTTTTTATTTTAAATTTGAATCCCTGTACCTTCTTCCCTTTTTTCTTCTTTTTCTTCAGCCCTGACCCCAGCTTCAGAATGCTGTTGAAGACATCTGCACTGAGATTGTGGGTCGTCCTGATCTTGACTCCGCCCATTTTTTCTGCAAAATTGTTTTAGACAAAGTTGAGCATGGTTTCATAGTCTCATAAGATGACAGGATAGTTCCTGACCAGACTGCGCAGGCTGGTTTGGAGCTACACTGTCCCCATATGGCATAAAACCCATTTTTGCATGATGCCGCTCATTTTTAATTAGGATGAATAAAAAGGTACAGTTGAAAACGTGGTTATGCATAGTAACTATTGCATGGTAATGATGTTCATAATGATATTGATAATGATGAAAATGCTGCTTCTGTTGATGGTATTGATCATGATGATGAAGCTACTGTTGATGATTATGAACCAATGCTTCCAATATCGCCCTATTGTTGAAGAGGAATGAGGGACTGTATAAGTTATGTTTCAAGAAAATTTGGTAACGCATATGATAGTGTTTTTTTTCCACCTACCATCCTTCCTATGCTCCAATGCCTCCAGTATTTCTCTAGCAGCCAGATCACCTATCCAGTTGTCTTCAAGGTCTAACTCCTCTATACAGTTACTGTGCATCAACAGTCTGAAACATGGGGTACACCAAAGGATTTCGTGGTTAGACTGATTCACAAATTTAACACAAACACATCGAAAATTGACCAACATAAATTACTGTTTTTTTCCAAAAATCAGAAATCCACAAATTTTTGTTTCAACAAAAAAGTATTTTTGTTTAAAACAACAACATTTCCTTGAAACGAATATAAATGATTTTACAGTACTACCTGTTGCAAGCCCAAATGCAAAAATCAGATAAAGTTTCTATTTTACCAAAAGGGGAATATTTGCATATTTTCACTGTAGACACAGAATGAACAAAGGACAAGGAAAAACAAAATCCCTGTTTACCAACTCAGGTGAGCTACAAATTGCTTTAAAATTAGTCAGCCAGCTTTGATAAAAATAGCACTCAATGGAATCAACTAAGTTGTAGTTAACACCTTGGTGATAACAGCAAACAGGCACATTATAATGACTCCATTCTGTTTATTTTCCTGACCTCATTTGATGTTTTCTGTTTTTTGTTTAAGCAAGCTATTTAAGAAATAGAAAACCTCACTGAGGGCCCTATGACAGAATAGTGACCAGCCAAGCAGCCACGGATAGTATATGGACCGAAGCCGAAGGCTAAGGTTGATATTCTATTCGGGGATGCCTGGCTGGTCACTTTTCGTCTTTCTATATGGCCTGAAGTGAGGTTTTCTGTTTCTATTGTATACCGAACATTATTTAGCAAATATGTGTTAATTGAAATAAACAAATTCCACCAATATGTAACCATTTACTAACATTCAATATAGCTGTTAAACTGATTATTATTAAGTTTTTTAACAATGAAACGGTAACCGAAACTTATTTGCATAGTGAAACTTGCACAACATTCTATGGGGCACTATTATCCGGCGCTATACAAAATAGTGCCCGCTGACAAGATACATGCGAATCTTTTCCCGGCACTATTCAAAAGAACGGACCTCAGTAGTTTATATACGCAAAGAAAGAAATTCATGTGAGGTATACTATTATCTTTTGTTTACTGACAAAAGAAGCGAGAAAAACAAAACATATTGAATAAATAGAGTACGAGGTATGTGACACATATGTTTTTGATTGGTACAACAACATGAACCATTTGCCAAGGTTTAAGTTTTCACAGCTTCACTTAATAAACATGTATATACAACACTTGACTAGAAATATTTATACATGCATCCTCACACTACCCCTGCTGGTTTGAGTTACTCACTTTTTAAACAGCCTCATGCATATAACTGGGGCATATTTAGCCCCGAACGCGAGGTTGTCAATGCCGTTATCAGCTATATGCAGCTTGTGGAGCCATGGCCCAACTCTCGAGGGTTGTTGAGGTTCCTTCTTTTTCCACTTCTTTTTTCCTGGAAAAAAAGAGTTTTATTATGCTTTTTTTAAAAGTTGTATGTAAATTTCCAATATTTGTTTTAAAGTTTATCAAATGATAAGGTAATAAGAACTGTTTTGCTCATATAAAAAATCCCACATACATGATATTTTTAACATACATAGATTGTATAATCCTTCGTAAATTTATCACTGCCCACTGTCTCAGTCGCAGTTTGTTTAGGTTGTATGCTGTTTGCTGCTCATCAGTATCTTAGTGTTAACAATGAAGCCTTTAAAACTTGAATCAAGTAAGAAAGGTCTTCATTTTAATCGAATTATCTACAGGACTACATATGCGTCAAAATGTGTATCTGAGCGATAGCGATAAACGGTTGTAAGAAAGACATATTCACCCAGTTTTACCTTTCTTTTTCTTTTTCCCTTTCCCCCCTTTTCCTCCTTGTCTGTCTCAGTGTCAGACTTGGCTAATTCCCCTCCACTACTGTCAGCAACCGGGTACCGGAGCTTGTTTTCCTTGGCTGTAAACAGGTAACCATCGTGTTAATTATTGCAGCGGATATAAGTTATTCAGATGTGTTTACATTAATATACATGTACAAATATTGATGAAGCTTTAGAAATGACCATCTATATTTTTATATGGTTACTTTATTTTAGTGATTTAAATAACATTTATTTATGATCACTGTATCTTATAGATTTCATTAATATTTATTTATGATTATTTTTTTTATTTTATTTACATTTATTTATGTTCACTTTTTTTATTGATTTAAGTAAAATTTTGTTTCTGATAATTTTATTTATTTAAGAGATTTTAATATATTCATTTATGCTTACTTTATTTAAGGAATTTAATTCCATTTTAAGTATGAAATTCAGAGGTGATTTTTACATGTATTAAGATCTTTGATAAAATAGGACTTAAATATAAACGAAACTGTATTTTCCTAGCGATAAATATAATGTCATTAAAATAAATTTTCCTTGCTTTAAATATAATTTCAATGAAAATACATATTTCTTGCTAAAAATCAATATTAATTAAAATAAATGTTCCTAGCTATAAATCAATTTCAGTGAAAATAAATGTTCCTAGCTATAAATCAAATGTCAGTGAAAATAAGTTTGCCTTGCTATAAATCTAATGTCTATTTAAATAAATGTTCCTAGCTATAAATCATTTTCAGTGAATATATATGTTCTTAGCTATAAATCCAATGTCAGTGAAAATAAGTTTCCTTGCTATAAATCTTATGTCAATTAAAGTAAATGATCCTAGCTATAAATCCAATGTCAGTGAAAATAAATTGTCCTTGCTATAAACCAAATGTACATGTACATCAAAATAAATGTTCCAGGCTTTAAATCCAATGTTTATGAAAATTAATTTTCCTAGCTATATACATCCATTAACAACAATTTTTACACGAAATGATTACCCGATACATGTAACAACATAAAATAATTTACCTTGCTAGATAAAACTAATTTCATTATCGCTTCACATGAAACTAACATTTCTATACAAAAATACTCTAGCTTACTAAAACAATAAATACAATTCATGTGTCAAGTTCAGTTGCAAATCAATGCAATTAAATGACAAATGAGTAATCAAATGTAAAAATATTATACAGGAAGCCCTCACTGCAAACCACTCGAATGATAAAATAAAGAAAAGATCACACATTATACATATATCATACAAAGTTATACATAAATCGTACAATAAATTTGAGCTACTACTAAAACACTTATGGATAAAAATTCCGTCCGCAACAACTGCTCATGTCTATGCTTCATATTGCATTTTTTTTAATATATACTATGTAAAATTTAAGCATATCTGTAACTAACCATTGATTATCAATGCCATAATCACTACACAAATTTAATTGTTATGCACCCACATACAAAATATCAATAAAACAACAAACACAAACTTGATTTGAAAAGATTTAATACCAGATTACCGGTAGCCCAATATCATATTTCTATAAACTACTAGTAGTTCATAACAATGGTTGCCTTCACCCCACATTAGTTTCTTGGTCTTCATAATACAAATTTAACTTTTTGATAGAAAATTCAATGAATCCATACTTTTGTAGACTCACTATCGTATTTCCGGTACTTGTATTTATAAATCAAAATTAGTTGAAAATAAAGTAAGGTATGTTGCATGTTCCACTGAATTCAAAAGAAATCTGCCATCACAAAAACAAACTCAGTTTAATGTTCATCCAACCAATTAATCAATCACAAACAAAATTATGCAATGAATTCAAAACAAGCAGTTATTTCCATGGTTATTTCTTGTCACCCACAGATGTCATCAAAAATAAAAAAACTTATAATAAAGATCTATTTATACATCTTTGCTTACAATAAGGGCCTTTTTACACTAACATGTTTTAACATATAAGCCTTAAAGACAGCTTAAAACTCATGCAACTAATATATTTTCATTTAACTTCATTTATAAATTGTACTGAGACAACCACCCCTGCCCACCCCAGGTACACTTGGATTGCGCATTGGTTGGTTTTAGTCAAGAATACTGTTATTAAAAATAGCAAAAATGGATACTACTTATATCGATAACCAATTGAGTAATTATAATGATATTTCATGCATTGATAACATATATTATTTTGCAGTGTTCATTCTAGACTGCAAGATTCGTAATATTTTCTATTTTCTACTAGCATCAAATGAAATGTGCTCAATAATTGACTTTGTGTCTATAAAATGGGACGAAAATCGTGCTGCATATACGTTGCCATGTTATCCGAACGAAAAGTGTGCATTAATCCATTGTTTTGTCAACACTTATTCACGCTGAGCCCTTTAAAATGATACAGAAATATGTGAAAACATATTTACGTTTTTTTTAAGTCTATTCGAAGCACTACTACGGTAAGTTATGTTTTCTTGAACAGCAGTTACAATTGTATTTCACTGACTTGATGGTATTTGATAATGCAAAAACGATTAAACAATTACCCACCCAACTTTTGGATATCTTGAATATACACTTATCTTGTTTTATAGCTCTTTTATGCCATAACATCTTTTTCAAATCAGATGTAACTCAATTATTTGATAGCAAAAACAAGTAACGTACTGATCGAACAGTTTGGTTTGGAAAAATAGTGCCAGACACTCATGACAATAACAAGAATCAAAGCGCTGTAGGCACTGAAGGCCTAGGGCTATGTTTGTGACGTAAAATGCATTTAGGATGTTTTGTCCGAATTTCTCCCTTTGTACGAATTTATACGGATTAACCCTAGCGGTTGAGTGCAGAAGCTCGGAGACTGTAAGAAAAGACAATAGTTGTGTATATACTACAGTGTACATAGACGGTGGAGGACAAAACGATACTGGTTGTGGGAACGATAACATTTTGTTCAACTCTACAGATCTGGTAGAGGTTCGTCTACATAGGCGGTGAAGATATACAACAACAACAACATGACCGCAAAAAACTGTTATTGTTGGCGTCAAATAAATCACTTTCAATAGCCTAAAATAGCTTTCTATTACATAATTAACAGATCAGGAAAATACTCATACGTCCTTTGTAATGAGTATACAAAAGAAAATCCACTTAAGCCCAAGTCTCACTTTTGCCGGTAGAGCCCCGGTTCATCCAGGTTTGCAAACGCCGGCCGACCGGCGAGGAGCGGGATGATTCTTAGAAAATTTTTAACGCAGTCACACTATATCCCGGTGAAGCCCCGGTTGAAGCGGGTCAACAGCCCAGCAGAGTTCCGGTCAACCCGGACTGGCTACGGTTTATCCCGGTGAAGCCCCGGCAGAGCCCCGGTTGTCGCCGGTAGTGCCCCGGTTGAGCCTCGGTGAAAGCCGGCAGCGTCCCGGCCGAGCCCCGGTATACCGTAACACCGCCGGCACTCACCGTGTCTATTACGGCATCAGACCCCGGCAGAGCTACGGCAACGCCCCGGTTTCACCTCGGTCGTCGCTTAATGCCCCGGCGGAGCCCCGATGAATGCCGGTTGCGTTCCGGCAGAGCGCCGGTTTTCTTGTATACCGTAGCTATACCGGGGCGTTGCCATAGCTCTGCCGGGGTCTGATGCCGGTATAGACACGGTGAGTGCCGGTTGTTCCAGGTGCCGTCCCAGTTGTTCCCGGTGCCGCGACGGTTCATACCGGTCCTTCCCGGTGACTCCCGGTTCATCTTAGAGGTTTTTAACATTTTAATACTTTCCCGTTGGAGCCCCGTTTTTTCCCGGTTCATCCCGGTCGTCCCCGATGAAGCCCCGGTTTATCCCGGTAGAGCCTCCGCCGGCATCATAGTGAGACTGGGCCTTTACCCTGATAAAGAACGGTGTACAGATTGTGTACGTTGTCTCACGTAGAACTTTTCGCGCTCGATTTGCGCGCTCGATCTGCGCAGTGAAATATCATATCCGGTAACTTCGTATATTTCCGAGAATGATCATGAATAATTTTTTTTCATTTTCTTTTTTCTTGAATTTTTTGAATTTTCGTTAACGCAAAATAAAGTAACAATATCTTAAAATATGTATCAAAATACCAAATGTAATGTCTTCAAAAAATGTATCAGAATTTTTTTTCTTACTGTCTCCGTAGACACTCGTATCTTTTCGGCCTAGACCGTCAAGTGAGGAACTGTGGTAGCCAATGCTTAGCAATTTTGCTTAAATAATAATTTTTTACACGTTTTATGACACTGTCATGTTATTTAATGATGTTCTGTATTTTCAAGGCGGATTATTGAGATCTTCGAAGAACTTCTTTGATTGCGCATGAATTACCGCCAAGTGGTAAATCGGACTTTTGGGAATTCATTCATTCCTGGTTGTTGGCAGCCAGCCAATTCTGACTGTCTCAGAAATGTGTATCATTGCTATGGCCTAAGGGCTACGCCCCAGGCCAAAAACGAGTATATAATGCAGTTGCATATGATAGTTGAATCATATGAGCGATAAAGATTATTATTGCCCTCTTTCTTTTTTTTAAAGCTGTTAATATCCAAATCAATCATATCCTTTTTCTGTATTCAAAGTCTGAATTTATCTCACCACGGAATGGTAGGCATTAAACATTGCACTTGTTTCTCCGGATGGGCGTCTGTATTTGCAAAAGTACCAATCAAAGCTTGTTTTTAAAACTTCTCCTCAATTACTGGGTGGATTTTGCTTAAACTTTGACTGTTGACTGACCTTAATGTGTAGATGATTATGAATTAAGGAAATTTGGCTGCAACAAGTTTTTGCAGAATTATGGTCCTGTTGGTATGCGTTCCACTTGAGCATATATATTTTGTGTTGTTGACTAACCTTTAACTCTTGCTCTTACTTTTAAGTTTGAATAATAATGATGTGTAGATAATAGATAAGGACTTTTACTGTGACAAGTAAGCATGATTATGTTATGTTTTTGTATGAAGCATGCTTATCCTTTACGTCTTTCTTCCCCAGGGTGATGACAGTGTATTCGAGTGTGTTTCCAATGATGATCAGGTAGACGTTTACTTGTCCTATAATTCAGGGCGCAGCAACAGCCGTTTGGATCAGGTGAACCTGTTGTTAATAAAGAAATAGTTATTTACTAAACAGCATGCAAACAAAGAGAATTAAGTCAGTGGCTGTTTTATGGCTTAAACTAAGGTTATAAAGTTTTTAAAAAAATTCTAAACATTTAATGAAAATTAAATAAATTATTTGGTGTCGTTGGAAAGGCATTTCTATATAATCTTTAAATTATCAGTTTTTTCAGTGTTAAGAAACCAAAAGTAATAATTTTTTTCAGATGTTTATATAAATAACTCATTCGCACAAATTAAATCCAACTGTTATCTTTTTTAAACGCTAGTCTGCTTTCTACTTTAAAAAAAATGTTTGAATGATATATTATGATAAAATGTTACGTTTAAAAATAAATTCCCTTTGAACCATCTTTAAAATGTTTTTAAAACAATGACGTTGTTTGTAAAAAAAAAATGTTGAAAACTTCAAAGGATACTGTTTTAAAGCTGAAACATGATTCCCTCAGTGGTTTAAACAATATACAAAATGTATTAACAAAATTATTACATGTTTTCATGCATTTCATAGGTGTATGAACTGTAGGAGAAAAATACGACTTGTTTACCATAATAAGGCCACTCCAAATTGATTTGTTGGTCTACGGATTTTTTTTAAAAAGTTGAAGAGTCGAGCGCATTTATTTTTTTTGAAAACAGGAAAATTCTCTAGATAGCGAAGAGCGAAAAATAAAAAAAATCACATTTCGATAGAAAAATATTTCATTATCAAGATATACAGGTTTAAACAGCTATATTTTTCATTAAAACCAATTCTTATACAATGAATATATACATGTATCGACCTCATATTTATAGGAGTAAGTTGCATTTGACCTTTGACCACGAAATATACATGTAAACCATATCATTGAAGTGAGGGACACATGTTTACCTACTGCTGCTTATATTTGTTTGAAGTTTTAAACAGTGAAAGCTGTAAAAGGGTATACCATGTTGAAAGCTTTGAAAAGGTATATCATGTTGCAATAGCACTTGAAGAGGGACAATCATCAAAATGATAATGACAGACAGTCGGACAAAGGTCATGCATATAATCCATTGTCACTACCTTATTTTAAAAGGGTTCTATCGATGGCTAGTACGGTATTTTTATCTGAAATAAGTTTATACATTACAAAGAACTTATTGGATGTTCCTGAAATACACGAACCTAGCTGTTAAAGGGGCCTTTTCACAGATTTTGGCATTTTTTAACTTATTCATTAAATGCTTTATATTGATAAATGTAAACATTGGATCGTAAAAGCTCCAGTAAAAAATCAAGAATAAAATTAAAAAAAGGAAAAGAACAGTGCCCGGAGCAGGTTTCGAACCAGTGACCCCTGGAGTCCTGCCAGAGTCCTGAAGTAAAAACGCTTTAGCCTACTGAGCTATTCCGCCTAGTCACAAACCCGACGTATTTTATACCTTATATAAGCAATCTTCGTAGTTTCACAAAATTTAACGACAAAAACAGAACTCTCCAAATTATTCAATCGTTTCGCGTTGCAACGCTTTATAATTTTTAGGTTTTAAAATCGTCAAAAGATGCATATAATGGCTATATTAGACCATGGTAAATGTTCAGTATTACTGTTTCCTCACAAATATCATAACTAAAACGAAAATTTGCGAATCTGAAACAACTTTTTTCAATTTTGTCAATTTACCAAAGCGTGAAAAGATCACTTTAAACATGTTCCGTCAACCATGTATTTTAAAAATGATAAAACGTTGTCCCTGTGAAACTTTTAGAACCAGCATTTAATGATTTTATGTTTATTTTTTGTTCACTTAAAATTGCGTTATAGGAAAAATTTGCCTTCATAGAGGGAAATACCGAAAAATCGAGTTCAATCAACCTAATACATCGTAACAAACACAATTAATGTTAACATCGACACCCGTTTGCGTGTATTTTGTTGAGAAATGCTCATAACCTAAACTTGATAACAAATCGTTTATGGCGGAAGTTGTGAATTGTCGATTAGTGCAAAGCGAAAGAAAATGTTTCACTGCACAAATTGTTTTCACTGTAGTATCTGACGATCTGGTCTTATGGTAGCAGTTGAAATTTTATTGCGTATAACAGTGTAGTTTTAATTAGGACACATTCTTATTATTATTCTCGCTGCGATCGGATAAGTGGTAGAGTCCGTGCTTTTAGATACGGCATTGTAGAAACAGTTATTGCGCTGTATACTAATTGAACTGAAAATCCGGAAAAAATGGATGTAGTGTCGGGTGTTCTTACATGCCTAGAGATAAGGCTGTATTATGGAATACTTAATAAATATTTTCTTTTTTCATGCTATACAATTTAGTATTTAATTAATTAACGGAATGAAATAAATATTAGCATAAACGTATATAGATGTATGTCTACTTATGTACATATTGTAAAGCTTGATACTGTGTGTGATTATGAAATAAATATTAAAATAAATGTGCATAGATGTATGTCTCCTAGTGTACATATTGTAAAGCTTTGATAATGTGTGTAAATATTGAAATACATATTAAAATAAACGTATATAGAACCCGTCCCTTGCAGTTGTCTATCCGTATGGTCGTTCGTTAGTGGGAGACAGTGGACTGAGAGACGTTTAAGAGAGTTGAGTGCTTGAGGCTGTCTGTATTAAAGACTTTGTTGACTAAAGAGAAGGGTGAAAGTGTGTTATGCGTAGGGAAGGTTGCGTTTTAAAGAATTGTTCTGTATGTGAGTGTGATCTTTGTCAGTGTTGTTCGAGGTGCTGTGCAAAATGAAAATGTGTTGGTGTGATAGGTGTTTTGGAGAGATTTTTCATTTGATTATTGTCACTGATTAAAATGTAATGATAAACAGACAAGAATAACAAGCGAATAATATATATTTATACTGGCATTTCCCCAGAAATTTGGTGAGGCACTGCGGCAGGCGGTTGTTTTCGAATTCTTTATATACTTTCTAAATGTAATAAATCAAAATCCACACTACTTTGGAGCTACCAAATCACAATATTTTTTTTAATATTTATGTATTTGTCCTCAGTTCATTTCATTCAAGTCATATATTATAATATTAAAGAACAACCAAAAAAAAACAGAAAGCAAAAAAAACATTGAAAAACATTCTGTGACCCATGGACAATCTTGCTTCCAACTACTGGTCGTTTATTAGATTGCATTCTGTCATGCACAAAGACTAAAGAAAAATGTGTTACAGGTATATAGCGAATTTCGTAAATATGAAAAAAACTGTATATCTATTGGATCTAAATATATTAAATAATGGTACTGTTTAGCTATAGTCGCCGTTAAGAAAATAATGTTAACAAATTTTAAATGGTCGAGATCAATCAAATTAGACGTTTGATTCCAATTTATTGTATTTATAACCTAAATTACGCACAACCGCAACACACATCAGTTACGGTTTATTTTTGAAGCAAGTTCTTAATACTTTTTTATTTTCTGCAATAGTCGTAAACAATTAAAATATTTAAAAGATCGCTGTGGCGAAGTGGATATGGTGTCCGCCTAGCGATCGGGAGGTCACGGGCTCGAACCCACTGGGAGCGTTCCTTTGATCTCCCCCAAAAGACACCAAGTACTGGTTTTAGTCCCAGGAAACGGACTCGAGAGCGTTTATATAAGCATACGGCTTTCGATGCAATCGAGCTACAATAAATAGGTTTAAACTAATTAAAATAAAACAAACAAAAAAGTTGAGCATATCTTTAGTTGCTCTTACTCCACATGTACCGGTAATAATCGACCATTATCGGCCATTATTAGGGGACAAACACCTTAATTGATCCCCATGAACGACCCGTAAATCGTTCATACGTGATATCTAAGCCCCTTATGCACACACCGCTGATAAGAGCGTGCATGTGTTGATTGAACATTTGCCGAATGCAGACAGCAAGCGCTTGTTAGAATTTCAAGTGCACGCATTTTAGCCCGCTGGGCTAAAATCGCCTGGGGAAATCATAATTCTTATAATCCATGCATTACACTTTTGTTATTTTCTATTTTGTATATGGCTAAAAGCAATTGTATGCTATAGAGCTAATACATGTTGCTGCTGTAGATGTTGTATTATAATTCCCTTACGGCAGATCTAAGGGTCGTCGTTCCTTTTGTTTCTTCCAAAAGTCTGTTGTCTGACCGCTATGCATATTCAATTAACATAAGTATTAATTGAAATTTGAACAAATTATATATAAAATTTCTGTCCATTTAAAACAAATATTTGATATTTGAAAATCAACTTTCTTAAAAACATAAATTGTATGTTCGGAGAAAAGCATAGGTAAATAAGGTAAACCGTTTATTGGTACATGTTGTTGTAAACACACCGCGTGCGTTCCTTTAATTTTTCTTTTGGTTAATAAAAACTGTTTCACAAGTTGACATTTACATTTACGGTTGACGTGTTTGAAACTTTGATTAAAATCTTTCTTCTGCGAGCACACCATATCATGTTAGTTATCGTAATTTGCTCATTATAGATATATTGACGATCTATTTGTGTTCATTCATGCCAGAAAATAGTTTATGTTGCTAATTTTACCAATAAATCAGCGCCCGAAATCTAGGCGGTAAAATTGCTATGGTAAATCGTGAAACCAGGTGCAACTCCCAGGACCCGGAGGGTCAATAGCTGGGAGTTGGATTATTGCAACTAATGTTTCCCGATGTTGTTTTCAATTGAACATGCTTCAACGGTATCTGTTGACAGGTGCATGTTCGAACGTAAACAAATACATTCAAATAAGTCACAGAACGTAGAAGATGTGTTTATATTTTTAACTTTTCACCGCAAATTTGTTAAAACGGTCACGACAGCGAAACATGTACTGCTCGCGCAGGAAGCCATTTTTTCTGGTCGTCCTGATCGAACATTTTAGCGTCTGCAGTTATCGATTAAAGATGTTACGAAACACTATATTTTTCATTCGTATTCAGCGTCACACTCGTTTCTGATAGATCGCGTTTTGTTTTTGTTTTTTCTTTCACAAATTCAAAAATACATGCTCTATGGTTACAGAAGGACACAAAAATGAGTGCGAGCGGTAAATTTTTTATATATTATTTTTCCATTTGGAAAAAAATAGGTGCGGCAAATCCGACACCAACAGATCAATTTGGAATGGCCTTATTACAAAATAGACATTCATACAATATTAAACAAAATTGTTGAGAAATAATAGCAATATGCCAAGATGCTTACGATTTAATCTTATATATATGCTGTGTCTCTCACTTGTAATTACAATCATTCTCCATGTGTGGATAGACATGAAATAGGGCTGTCTAGCTCAGTTGGTTTGGTGCTGGATTTCCAGCTCTGCCACATAACTTGTGTGTTGATTGATCTAACCCTTTTCACTGCCATTCTACCCCTACAACTAGCCAAATTGAGTTATCTGACCACCCTGATATAATTAAAATACCGTTGAACACGGCAAAAAATCCAACACAATCCAACACAAACCAAAAAAAATATTCATCAAAATGTCCAAATTACAGTCATTGAGTTACTGTTTGATCACAGTCATACTTACTAATAAAAGGAAATATTACAGGCACTTTATGCAACATAAATCTTGCAATCGGAACTTAGTAACATTAATAATAATTGGGCATGAAAAGTGCAACTGAAAATTTTCAACCAGGCCCAAATTCTTTTAACTGATCTTGTTTTCAGCCAAAATTTGGTTTATCTGACGTCACTAATTCATCTAAAGATGGAGTCATTACCTGCAATCTCAAGAGAACAAAGGTTGCCTCATCTAACACAGGGCGTAGAAAACGAGCTGCTAGCAATGCCTCTACATTCTTTGACCTGAATAGCAACTTTACTTTATTCTATGCCATTGGTTCAGCATCGTCAGGTATGGACTGGAAATGCACTGGTAGTTACAATAGGTCAGTCTTTGCTTAATTTGAGATTTGGTGTGACAAAGAGTTTAATGAAGTAGCCCGATAATCTTGTTGCATCAAAATAGTCAACTTTTTTAACCTTTGCTCTGTGAAAAAGGAATTAATGAATGCGTGTGAAGTTTCTTCCCAGATAAGCTTAACTGATAAATCTTTTTGCTTTAATGACATTTTTCATTTAAAGAAAGTCTCTTCTTAGCAGTTAAGGCGGAAAGTTTTGTCACCAATTAGCCAGTGCGGATTGCGAGTTCCGGACTGTTGAAAAACATGGCCACCAGGGGGCGGGGCAGTTTAGCTTATATGGCTATAGTAAAACCTTATAAACACTCTAGGAGTCACATTTATAGTCGAATCTTCATGAAATTTGGTAAGAACATTTGTACTTATGATAGCTTGGCATAGTTTGAAATTGGTTCTGGTCCGTTGAAAAACATGGCCGCCAGGAGGCGAGGCAGTTTACCTGTTATGGCTATAGTAAAATCTTGTGAACACTCTTAAAGTCAAATTTAGTTTACAACTATTTATTTTAGCTCGATTGCATCGAAAGCCTAAGGCTTATATAAACGCTCACGAGTCCGTTTCCTGGACCTAGAACCAGTACTTGGTTTCTAAGGGGGAGAT
Organism: Dreissena polymorpha; assembly: GCF_020536995.1. Taxonomy (NCBI): domain Eukaryota; kingdom Metazoa; phylum Mollusca; class Bivalvia; order Myida; family Dreissenidae; genus Dreissena; species Dreissena polymorpha. The sequence continues at coordinate 103,635,138 of NC_068356.1, read as the reverse complement.
CTAAAGAACGCTCCCTCGGTGGGGATCGAACCCGTGACCTCCCGGTCGCTAGGCGGACACCATATCCATTGCACCACGGCGACCTTAAAGTCACAATTAAAGTCCAATCTTCATGAAACTTGATCATGAAATTTATCTCAATGATAGCTCAGTTGAGTTTGAAAATGGTTCCGATCCGTTGAAAAATATGGCCGTCTGTAGTGAAACCTTGTTAATACTCTAGAAGTTACATTTAGGGTCCAATCTTCATGAAACTTGGTCAGAATTAATATTTCTATCAATGATATCTCAGCTGAATTCGAAAATGGTTACGGCTCGTTGAAAAACATGTCTACCAGGGGGCGGGGCAGTTGTCTTTATATGGCTATAGTGAAACATTTTTAACACTTTAGAAGTCAAATTTAAAGTCCAATCTTCGAGAAACGTGGTCAAATTATTTTTCCCAATAATATCACAGCTGAGGTCCAAAATGCCTCCGGTCTGTTGAAAAACATTGCCGACAGGGGGCTCGGCAGTTTTCCTTATATGGCTATAGTGAAACCTTGTTAACACTCTAGAAGTCACATTTATATTCCAAACTACATTTAACTTGGTAAAAATATTTGTTCTTATGATTGCTCTGCTCAGTTTGAAAATGGTTGCAGTCTGTGGATAAACATGGCCGCAAGGGGGTTGGGCAGTTTTCCTTATATGGCTACATTAAAACCTTGTTAACACTCTAGGAGTCATATTTATAGTCCAATATTCATGAAAAAAATTCAGAATATTTGTTCTTATGATATCTCAGCTGAGTTCTAAAAGGGTTCCGGTTTGTTGAAAGACGTTGACCGCCAGGGTCGGGGCAGATTTGTCCTTTTATGGCTTTTATGGTTTTACAGTAAAACCTTGTTAAAACTCTAGAAGTCATATGTGTAGTCAAATTTTCATAAAACTTAGTCACAACATTTGTTTTTGTGATATCTAGGCCGAGTTCCTTTATTGCTACGGTCTGTTGAAACTGCCACGGGACGGGGTAGTTTTCCTTAAATGGCTTTAAAGTGTAACCTTGTTTACACTATACGTAGAAATTACCAATGCACACTGTGAATGAAATTTATGCATAGCATGGTATTCATGATCTCCATGCAGTCATCTGAATATTAATTCTGCTTATAAGATATACAGTAAAATTGCCAAAAGTGTTTTTATTTATTTTTGTTCCTTTCTGAAGAGGATTATTATGATGGTGATTGGTTGGGGATGGAGTGCAACAAACATATTTATGCCATCTGAAAACCCTTTATTAAATATTCTCAAAATTTCAAGTAGTAATATTGATTTTACTGACAATTACTTAGGGGAGAAACAGCTGTATATAACTTGAATTGTGTTTGACCTTCAATCATGAATGCATGGCTTGTCAGGAATGCACTCTTATCTCAACAATTGAACCCATTCAGCCAACTGCTTATCATCAACTAATTAATTCTCTATTGACTGTGCCTGAATTGTTCTGGTACAGTAGTATTCATTGATGCCTTTTGAAATGGTAATGTGATGAAGGGTGTAACAGGCTTGCAGCTTAAATGCCCTTAGTCCCTAGAAATAGGCCCCAGCTGGGAACTCACATCAAAGACCTTCAGACTGATGAGAGTGGAATACAAATTGTTATGGCACACAGTTTATCAATGAGGTCCGTAGTTTTGGTGTGATTATCAAAGATTAGAGTTTTAAATAGGGTTGATTGTTGTTTTAATTGGAAATATAATTGCAAGGTGAGTCTGAAAATAGTTCCAGTTTGTTTAAAAGCAAATCCCTGAGGTGGGTGTCAGATTTCTTATTATTGCTATAGTGAAACATTGTGAACTCTCTATAAGTCTAAATAAAACATGCTGAAAACAGTATGTTCCTATAATATCTTGATTTAGTTTGAAAATGGTTCCGGTGCTTTGAAGAGCATGGTTTCCAGGAGCGAGCAAATTTCTTCGTGTGAACCTCATGATAATATTTATGTTTCATGAAGTACTTTTATTATTTGAAGTTCCTTCGGGTCTCAGGTGAGCGCCTTAGGGCCCATGGCCCTCTTGTCTAGTTCTACTTTGAGTTTATTTGTTTTGTTAAATCTATTCAATTTAGGCATTCAATGACAAACTTCCAACAAAGATCAAACATCTGTTATCAAGTCCCTTAAATCATGTATGTTTATGTGTAAATGCTGAATATCTAAAGTAAAACTTGACAGTTCTTTTGACTGCTGTTTTGTGGTGTTCAGGCATCCTACAAAAGCACAGTGCCAGTCCGCTGGTTTCGAATCAAATAGCAGACTTCCAGAGCATCCAGGATATAAGGGGCTCTAGTACAGGAGGAAATCTTGTTGAAGCGCATGGTATGTAGATGTGTACATTATGTACATTCTTCAAGGTCATTGGTCAGTGCTTATATATATATAAGTTGTAATAATATACTTAATTTAAATGTTAATGTAATCACTGCATTTCACATATTAACTATCTGTATTCCATCACAAAACATTTATTAAATTGCTTTTTTTTTCAGAATTTACCTGTTTTACAGGTATCTTTATTCCTTCCGCAAACACATTTTAGAGAGGGTATATTGGAGTGACTCTGTAAGATGGTCAGTTGTTTGCTGGTCGGTGTATTGCGTAATATGTTATAAGCTTGTTTAGCAAGGTACTTCCAAAATTTCTCAAGCGATTATTTTGAGATCTGAATTTAGACATTACTATGAAGTTAAGATTTCTATGACACAGTTTTTACGCACCAAGATCCATTTATTTCTCGTTAACTTAAATTTTATGTCAGCATGGCTGCCATACTAACGCATTTGGTCAAGGGTAGGTAATGACGCGGTCTTGAAAGTCCATAAAGCTGGAGTTTTCTATCTTATAATTATTTTTGTAAACAAATTTGGTCTATAATACAGAAGGTGTGTGAACCTCATTCAATTTGTATACAAAAACATTGACCGGTATATTATATAACATATGGACAGTTGACAAATAGAATGTCAAGAAGCACTGATATTCGAATATACAAGAGTTTTGTTGAAAACTCATTTACTGTCAGTTTTTTTCGCAGATAAATATGAATGAATACGTAAGTATCGGCGTAGGGTAAGAATTATTTGTCTTTATAAAGACGTTCACGAAAATATGGTATACATATCATTTATAACTCTGTATTTCTTATTCATCACAGTAAAGAACAATAGTGAATATAAAATATGTATTTAATAATATAATGTTCGTTGCGTGCGAGGTAAATTATCTTTTTTTTATCGATATCTGTGTAATAGATATGTTTATTTTGTACATTTATTGGAATTCGCAGCATACTTCATCAATGTAAACAGTGTCGACCACTTTACTGTTTGTCTAGATTGTGGCAGGCTGATATGTCTGAACGGATGGACGCTGGACTTGAATCGATGTCCATGTAATGCTTGAAATCATTTCATATGCGACCAAATTGTTCGCTTGAGTATCGAGCAAACAGACTTATACCAATAATTGGTACTGGTCCGTTGATAAGCTCCACTGTTACTCAATTCATTTGTTATTTAAAAGAACCAGAATTCGAAGATTAATATGACTTGTTACGACTTTTTTACAGTGAATTGTACGGACGCCCTAGATGACAACTATTGTCAACACGCTGTAACAAAATATCAGAAACATCATCGAAACATTTTCTACTATGACCACCACTATCGTTGCCACCATCGCAGCTCTGTTTTTATCCACACAACATGCACATCTTTTACACATCCACTACCCATACAAGGACAACAAAACCACCATTATTACAACGGTATCACCAAGCAACCGTGACAGCAAGGGCCCGAGATCCAAAACCAACATCGCGATACTTTAATTAAATCTTAAAAATTATCCCCAACAAAAAAAAACAAAAAACAACAGTTCTTCAGATTGTAATACAAAATAAATTGAAACACACGAGCAATGAACATGCATATATAATTGCAGTTTCTTCAATGTTTCAGACAGCGAGTTTGACAAGGTGTTTCATGGATCAGATGCATCTGCATTATCTCAAAACACGATCACGACCAGTGCCATTGCCATATTAGCTTTTGCATTTCAATAAGTGCTCCTTTATGGATGTTTTTGGTCGCTTATATGTTTTGTTATTCTTATTGAAATATATACGAAACTTATGATTACAAATGCGTATGTATGCACTTTATGTCATATATTTTTATGTTGGCTTGTCGGCGAGAATTGTTTTTAACTCGCGTGATGTTTCTTCTATTTTATATACATGTCAAATGTGATGATAGAATGATTATTTTGTAGATTTATTTATATGCCCCGTGATCGAATGATCGGGGTCATATTGTTTTTGGTCTGTCTGTCTGTCATTCCGTCATTCTGTCATTCTGTCATTCTTTCCCAACACTTTAACCTTGGTTAAAATTTTGCTATAACTTTTGAAATATTGAACATAGCAACTTGATTTTTGGCATGCATGTGAATCTCATGGAGCTGCACATTTTGAGTGGTGAAAAGAAGGTCAAGGTCATCCTTCAAGGTCAAATGTCAAAAAAAGAATTTAAAGTGGCGCATTAGGGTGTATTGTGTTTCTGACAAACACATCTCTTGTTTCGTTTGCTTCTTTGTTAATTATAATGAGTTTACGTGTAATTTTTCGTAAATGCAAAATATAAGATAATTATTATCAATGATTTTATACACAAGTAATGTGAAAGCTTATTATTGTATTTATCCTGTCTTAAATGTTGTTCAGATACATTTGATATCATATATAAGTTATTATGCCCCCGGATCGAATGATCGGGGCATATTGTTTTGGCTTGTCTGTCTGTCTGTCATTCTGTCCCAAAACTTTAACCTTGGTTAAAGTGTTGCGATAACTTTTGCAATATTGAAGATAGCAACTTGATATTTGGTATGCATGTGTATCTCATGAAGCTGCACATTTTGAGTGGTGAAAGGTCAAGGCCATTCTTTAAAGTCAAAAGTCAAAAAATACAATCCTAGGGAAGTAATAAGCTTTAAAAGGGAGATAATTTCTAAACCTGCCAAATGATAAATTGAAATATTATTTCAAAGCGGCGCAATATGGGGCATTGAGTTTCTGACAAACACATGTCTTGTTTATTTTCAATCTTAACATTCCAATAAAAAATGGAAATCCAAAGTTACTACCAGATTGTATATATGACACATTGCTTACACACATATGTTTATAGACACTGGTAAGTTTGTGTAAATTGAAGAAACGCATTCAATTTTAAATATATAAATAAGAATGTTAATAAACATGTAAAATTCATAATCGTGTATCGTATATTATCATAGTATAATAGCAATGGACATGACACACATGACAATGCAATGATGGCCGTACCATGTATCGTATATTATCAAAGTATAATAGCAAAGGACATGACACGCATGACATTGCAATGATGGCCGTACCATGTATCGTATATTATCATAGTATACTAGCAAAAGACATTACACGCGTGACAATGCATTGATGGCCGTACCATATATCGAATATTATCATAGTGTAATAGCAAAGGACATGGCACGCATGACAATGCATTGATTGCCGTACCATGTTTCGTATATTATCATAATGTAATAGCAAAGGACATGACACGCATAACAATGCATTGGTGGCCGTACCATGTATCGTATATTACTATAGTGTAATAGCAAAGGACATGACACGCATGACAATGCATTGATTGCCGTACCATGTATCGAATATAGCCATAATATAATAGCAAGGGACATGACACGCGTGACAATGCATTGATGGCCGTACCATGTAATGTATATTATCATAGTTTAATAGCAAAGGACATTACACGCATGACAATGTAATGATGGCCGTACCATGTTTCGTATATTATCATAGTATAATAGCAAAAGACATGATACGCGTGACAATGCATTGATGTCCGTACCATGCTTCGTATATTATCATAATATAAGAGCAAGGGATATGACACGCATGACAATGCATTGGTGGCCGTACCATGTATCGTATATAATCATAGTGTTATAGCAAAGGACATAACACGCATGCCAATGTAATGATGGCCGTACCATGTTTCGTATATTATCATAGTGTAATAGCAAAGGACATGACAAGCGTGACAATGAATTGATTGCCGTACCATGTATCGTATATTATCATAATATAAGAGCAAGGGACATGACACGCGTGACAATGCATTGATGGCCGTACCATGTATCGTATATTATCATATTGTAATAGCAAAGGACATGACACGCATGGCAATGCATTGATTACCGTACCATGTTTCGTAAATTATCATAGTATAATAGCAAAAGACATGACAAGCGTGACAATGCATTGATTGCCGTACCATGTATCGTATATTATCATAGTATAATAGAAAAGGTTATTACACGCATGACAATGCATTGGTGGCCGTACCATGTATCGTATATTATCATAGTGTAATAGCAAAGGACATGACACGCGAGACAATGCATTGATGGCCGTACCATATATCGAATATTATCATAGTGTAATATCAAAGGACATGGCACGCATGACAATGCATTGATTGCCGTACCATGTTTCGTATATTACCATAATGTAATAGCAAAGGACATGACACGCATAACAATGCATTGGTGGCCGTACCATGTATCGTATATTACTATAGTGTAATAGCAAAGGACATGACACGCATGACAATGCATTGATTGCCGTACCATGTATCGAATATAGCCATAATATAATAGCAAGGGACATGACACGCGTGACAATGCATTGATGGCCGTACCATGTAATGTATATTATCATAGTTTAATAGCAAAGGACATTACACGCATGACAATGTAATGATGGCCGTACCATGTTTCCTATATTATCATAGTATAATAGCAAAAGACATGATACGCGTGACAATGCATTGATGTCCGTACCATGCTTCGTATATTATCATAATATAAGAGCAAGGGATATGACACGCATGACAATGCATTGGTGGCCGTACCATGTATCGTATATAATCATAGTGTTATAGCAAAGGACATAACACGCATGCCAATGCAATGATGGCCGTACCATGTTTCGTATATTATCATAGTGTAATAGCAAAGGACATGACACGCATGACAATGCATTAGTGGCCGTACCATGTATCGTTTATTATCATAATATAAGAGCAAGGGACATGACACGCGTGACAATGCATTGATGGCCGTACCATGTATCGTATATTATCATATTGTAATAGCAAAGGACATGACACGCATGGCAATGCATTGATTACCGTACCATGTTTCGTAAATTATCATAGTATAATAGCAAAAGACATGACAAGCGTGACAATGCATTGATTGCCGTACCATGTATCGTATATTATCATAGCATAATAGAAAAGGTTATTACACGCATGACAATGCATTGGTGGCCGTACCATGTATCGTATATTATCATAGTGTAATAGCAAAGGACATGACACGCGAGACAATGCATTGATGGCCGTACCATGTATCGTATATTACCATAGTATAATAGCAAAAGACATTACACGCATGACAATGCATTGATTGCCGAACCATGTATCGTATATTATCATAGTGTAATAGCAAAGGACATGACACGCATTACAATTCATTGATAGCCGTACCATGTATCGTATATTATCATAGTATAATAGAAAAAGACATTACACGCATGACAATGCATTGATTGCCGTACCATGTATTGTATATTATCATAGTGTAATACAAAAGGACATGACACGCACGACAATACATTGATGGCCGTACCATGTTTCGTATAGTATCATAGTATAATAGCAAAAGACATGACACGCGTGACAATGCATTGGTTGTCGTACCATGTATCGTATATTATCATAGTATAATAGCAAAGGACATAACACGCATGACAATGCATTGGTGGTCGTACCATGTTTCGTATATTATCATAGTATAATAGCAAAAGACATGACACGCGTGACAATGCATTGATTGCCGTACCATGAATCGTATAGTATCATAGTATAATAGAAAAGGACATTACACGCATGATAATGCTTTGGTGGTCGTACCATGTATCGTATATTATCATAGTGTAATAGCAAAAGACATGATACGCGTGACAATGCATTGATGGCCGTACCATGTTTCGTATATTATCATTATATAAGCGCAAGGGACATGACACGCATGACAATGCATTGGTGGACGTACTACCATGTATCGTAAATAATCATAGTGTAATAGCAAAGGACATTACACGAATGACAATGCAATGATGGCCGTACCATGTTTCGTATATTATCATAGTATAATAGCAAAGGACATGACACGCATGACAATGCATTGATTGCCGTACCATGTTTCGAATATAGTCATAATATAATAGCAAGGGACATGACTCGCTTGACAATGCATTGATGGCCGTACCATATATCGTATATTATCATAGTTTAATAGCAAAAGACATTACACACATGACAATGCAATGATGGCCGTACCATGTTTCGTATATTATCATAGTATAATAGCAAAAGACATGATACGCGTGACAATGCATTGATGTCCGTACCATGTTTCGTATATTATCATAATATAAGAGCAAGGGACATGACACGCATGACAATGCATTGGTGGCCGTACCATGTATCGTTTATTATCATAGTGTAATAGCAAAGGACATTACACGCATGCCAATGCAATGATGGCCGTACCATGTTTCGTATATTATCATAGTGTAATAGCAAAGGACATGACACGCATGACAATGCATTGGTGGCCGTACGATGTATCGTATATTATCATAATATAAGAGCAAGGGACATGACACGCGTGACAATGCATTGATGGCCGTACCATGTATCGTATATATCATATTGTAATAGCAAAGGACATGACACGCATGACAATGCATTGATGACCGTACCATGTTTCGTATATTATCATAGTATAATAGCAAAAGACATGACACGCGTGACAATGCATTGATTGCCGTACCATGTATCGTATATAATCATAGTATAATAGAAAAGAACATTACACGCATGACAATGAATTGGTGGCCGTACCATGTATCGTATATTATCATAGTGTAATAGCAAAGGACATGACACGCGTGACAATGCATTGATGGCCGTACCATGTATCGTATATTACCATAGTATAATAGCAAAAGACATTTCACGCATGACAATGCATTGATTGCCGTACCATGTATCGTATATTATCATAGTGTAATAGCAAAGGACATGACACGCATTACAATGCATTGATAGCCGTACCATGTATCGTATATTATCATAGTATAATAGCAAAGGACATTACACGCATGACAATGCATTGATTGCCGTACCATGCATCGTATATTATCATAGTGTAATAGCAAAGGACATGACACGCATGACAATGCATTGATGGCCGTACCATGTTTCGTATATTATCATAGTATAATAGCAAAAGACATGACACGCGTGACAATGCATTGGTTGTCGTACCATGTATCGTATATTATCATAGTATAATAGCAAAGGACATTACACGCATGACAATGCATTGGTGGCCGTACCATGTTTCGTATATTATCATAGTATAATAGCAAAAGACATGACACGCGTGACAATGCATTGATTGCCGTACCATGTATCGTATAGTATCATAGTATAATAAAAAAGGACATTACACGCTTGACAATGCTTTGGTGGCCGTACCATGTATCGTATATTATCTTAGTGTAATGGCAAAAGACATGATACGCGTGACAATGCATTGATGGCCGTACCATGTTTCGCATATTATCATAATATAAGCGCAAGGGACATGAAACGCATGACAATGCATTGGTGGCCGTACTACATGTATCGTATATTATCATAGTGTAATAACAAAGGACATTACACGCATGCCAATGCAATCATGGCCGTACCATGTTTCGTATCTTATCATAGTGTAATAGCAAAGGACATGACACGCATGACAATGCCTTGGTGGCCGTACCATGTATCGTTTATTATCATAATATAAGAGCAAGGGACATGACACGCGTGACAATGCTATGATGGCCGTACCATGTATCGTATATTATCATATTGTAATAGCAAAGGACATGACACGCGTGACAATGCATTGATTGCCGTACCATGTATCGTATATTATCATAGTATAATACAAAAGAACATTACACGCATGACAATGCATTGGTGGCCGTACCATGTATCGTATATTATCATATTGCAATAGCAAAGGACATGACACGCGTGACAATGCATTGATGGCCGTACCATGTATCGTATATTATCATAGTATAATAGCAAAGGACATCACACGCATGACAATGCATTGGTGGCCGTACCATGTTTCGTATATTATCATAGTATAAAAGCAAAAGACATGACACGCGTGACAATGCATTGATTGCCGTACCATGTATCGTATAGTATCATAGTATAATAGAAAAGGTTATTACACGCATGACAATGCTTTGGTGGCCGTACCATGTATCGTATATTATCATAGTGTAATAGCAAAAGACATGATACGCGTGACAATGCATTGATGGCCGTACCATGTTTCGTAAATTATCATACGATAAGCGCAATGGACATGACACGCATGACAATGCCTTGGTGGCCTACTACCATGTATCGTATATTATCATAGTGTAATAGCAAAGGACATTACACGCATCACAATGCAATGATGGCCGTACCATATTTCGTATATTATCATAGGGTAATAGCAAAGGACATGACACGCGTGACAATGCATTAGTGGCCGTACCATGTATCGTATATTATCATAAAATAAGAGCAAGGGAAATGACACGCGTGACAATGCAATAATGGCCGTACCATGTATCGTATATTATCATAGTATGCTAGCAAAATACATTACACGCGTGACAATGCATTGATGGCCGTACCATATATCGAATATTATCATAGTGTAATAGCAAAGGACATGGCACGCATGACAATGCATTCATTGCCGTACCATGTTTCGTATATTATCATAATGTAATAGCAAAGGACAAGACACGCATGGCAATGCATTCGTGGCCGTACCATATATCGTATATTTTTATAGTGTAATAGCAAAGGACATAACACGCATGACAATACATTGATTGCCGTACCATGTATCGCATACCATCATAGTATAATAGAAAAGAACATTACACGCATGAAAATGCATTGGTGGCCGTACCATGTATCGAATATTATCATAGTGTAATAGCAAAGGACATGACACGCGTGACAATGAATTGATTGCCGTACCATGTATCGTATATTACCATAGTATAATAGCAAAGGACATTACACGCATGACAATGCATTGATTGCCGTACCATGTATCGTATATTATCATAGTGTAATAGCAAAGGACATGACACGCATTACAATGCATTGATAGCCGTACCATGTATCGTATATTATCATAGTATAATAGCAAAGGACATGACACGCATGACAATGCATTGATTGCCGTACCATGTATCTTATATTATCATAGTGTAATACCAAAGGACATGACACGCATGACAATGCATTGATGGCCGTACCATGTTTCGTATACTATCATAGTATAATACCAAAAGACATGACACGCGTGACAATGCATTGATTGTCGTACCATGTTTCGTATATTCTCATAGTATAATAGCAAAAGACATGACACGCGTGACAATGCATTGATTGCCGTACCATGTATCTTATAGTATCATAGTATAATAGAAAAGGTTATTACAAGCATGACAATGCTTTGGTGGCCGTACCATGTATCGTATATTATCATAGTGTAATAGCAAAAGATATGATACGCGTGACAATGCATTGATGGCCGTACCATGTTTCGTAAATTATCATACGATAAGAGCAAGGGACATGACACGCATGACAATGCCTTGGTGGCCGTACTACCATGTATCGTATATTATTATAGTGTAATAGCAAAGGACATTACACGCATGACAATGCAATGATGGCCGTACCATATTTCGTATATTATCATAGGGTAATAGCAAAGGACATGACACGCGTGACAATGCATTAGTGGCCGTACCATGTATCGTATATTATCATAAAATAAGAGCAAGGGAAATGACACGCGTGACAATGCAATGATGGCCGTACCATGTATCGTATATTATCATAGTATACTAGCAAAAGACATGACACGCGTGACAATGCATTGATGGCCGTACCATGTAGCGAATATTATCATAGTGTAATAGAAAAGGACATGGCACGCATGACAATGCATTCATTGCCGTACCATGTTTTGTATATTATCATAATGTCATAGCAAAAGACAAGACACGCATGACAATGCATTGGTGGCCGTACCATATATCGTATATTTTTATAGTGTAATAGCAAAGGACATAACAAGCATAACAATGCATTGATTGCCGTACCATGTATCGTATACCATCATAGTATAATAGAAAAGAACATTACACGCATGACAATGCATTGGTGGCCGTACCATGTATCGAATACTATCATAGTGTAATAGCAAAGGACATGACACGCGTGACAATGAATTGATGGCCGTACCATGTATCGTATATTACCATAGTATAATAGCAAAGGACATTACACGCATGACAATGCATTGATTGCCGTACCATGTATCGTATATTATCATAGTGTAATAGCAAAGGACATGACACGCATTACAATGCATTGATAGCCGTACCATGTATCGTATATTATCATAGTATAATAGCAAAGGACATGACACGCATGACAATGCATTGATTGCCGTACCATGTATCGTATATAATCATAGTGTAATAGCAAAGGACATGACACGCATTACAATGCATTGATAGCCGTACCATGTATAGTATATTATCATAGTATAATAGCAAAGGACATGACACGCATGACAATGCATTGATTGCCGTACCATGTATCTTATATTATCATAGTGTAATAGCAAAGGACATGACACGCATGACAATGCATTGATGGCCGTACCATGTTTCGTATATTATCATAGTATAATAGCAAAAGACATGACACGCGTGACAATGCATTGATTGTCGTACCATGTTTCGTATATTCTCATAGTATAATAGCAAAAGACATGACACGCGTGACAATGCATTGATTGCCGTACCATGTATCTTATAGTATCATAGTATAATAGAAAAGGTTATTACAAGCATGACAATGCTTTGGTGGCCGTACCATGTATCGTATATTATCATAGTGTAATAGCAAAAGATATGATACGCGTGACAATGCATTGATGGCCCTACCATGTTTCGTAAATTATCATACGATAAGAGCAAGGGACATGACACGCATGACAATGCCTTGGTGGCCGTACTACCATGTATCGTATATTATTATAGTGTAATAGCAAAGGACATTACACGCATGACAATGCAATGATGGCCGTACCATATTTCGTATATTATCATAGGGTAATAGCAAAGGACATGACACGCGTGACAATGCATTAGTGGCCGTACCATGTATCGTATATTATCATAAAATAAGAGCAAGGGAAATGACACGCGTGACAATGCAATGATGGCCGTACCATGTATCGTATATTATCATAGTATACTAGCAAAAGACATGACACGCGTGACAATGCATTGATGGCCGTACCATGTAGCGAATATTATCATAGTGTAATAGAAAAGGACATGGCACGCATGACAATGCATTCATTGCCGTACCATGTTTTGTATATTATCATAATGTCATAGCAAAAGACAAGACACGCATGACAATGCATTGGTGGCCGTACCATATATCGTATATTTTTATAGTGTAATAGCAAAGGACATAACAAGCATAACAATGCATTGATTGCCGTACCATGTATCGTATACCATCATAGTATAATAGAAAAGAACATTACACGCATGACAATGCATTGGTGGCCGTACCATGTATCGAATATTATCATATAGTAATAGCAAAGGACATGACACGCGTGACAATGAATTGATGGCCGTACCATGTATCGTATATTACCATAGTATAATAGCAAAGGACATTACACGCATGACAATGCATTGATTGCCGTACCATGTATCGTATATTATCATAGTGTAATAGCAAAGGACATGACACGCATTACAATGCATTGATAGCCGTACCATGTATCGTATATTATCATAGTATAATAGCAAAGGACATGACACGCATGACAATGCATTGATTGCCGTACCATGTATCGTATATAATCATAGTGTAATAGCAAAGGACATGACACGCATTACAATTCATTGATAGCCGTACCATGTATAGTATATTATCATAGTATAATAGCAAAGGACATGACACGCATGACAATGCATTGATTGCCGTACCATGTATCTTATATTATCATAGTGTAATAGCAAAGGACATGACACGCATGACAATGCATTGATGGCCGTACCATGTTTCGTATATTATCATAGTATAATAGCAAAAGACATGACACGCGTGACAATGCATTGATTGTCGTACCATGTTTCGTATATTCTCATAGTATAATAGCAAAAGACATGACACGCGTGACAATGCAATGATGGCCTTTCCATGTTTCGTATATTATCATAGGGTAATAGCAAAGGACATGACACGCATGACAATGCATTGGTGGCCGTACCATGTATCGTATATTATCATAATATAAGAGCAAGGGACATGACACGCGTGACAATGCATTGATGGCCGTACCATGTATCGTATATTATCATAGTGTAATAGCAAAGGACATGACACGCATGACAATGAATTGATGGCCGTACCATGTTTCGTATATTATAATAGTGAAATAGCAAAGGACATGACACGCATGACAATGAATTGATGACCGTACCATGTTTCGTATATTATCTTAGTATAATAGCAAAAGACATGACACGCGTGACAATGCATTGATTGCCGTACCATGTATCGTATATTATCATAGTATAATAGCAAAGGACATTACACGCATGACAATGCATTGGTGGCCGTACCATGTTTCGTATATTATCATACTATCATAGCAAAAGACATGACACGCGTAACAATGCATTTACTGCTGTACCATGTATCGTATATTATCATAGTATAATAGCATGGGACATTGCACGTATGACAATGTATTGATGGCCGTACCATGTATCGTTATCGTATGGATATTATAGTTAAATACTTGATGTGACTGTAATGACGCTGTAATACACAAGGGTCGGACTTATTTCATGAGATGTGCACATAGAAGAACACGGCCAATCACATATGAAAAGAACGTGATACCCCAATGGCATTGCCTCATCTTACACGTGTGCTTAGTTGAAGATTTTGAAGTTCATGACATAAAAAAGTAACCTTCTCGTCTTGAGCAGCTCTGAAATAATACTCATAATAGAGTAGACAAGCTTTTTTTTATGTTGGTATTTTCATTATGTGATAATATAGCAAGTACCTGTAACTAACATAATGTCGTTTTATTTCAGTTAGCTTTTCGTGGATCTTCCATATTTTAACTGCAGAAGTCACGTATCAAAAATGGAAGTTAAACATGAGATTTTACTAAAATGTACTCCATTGTGTGTGCAATATTTGTTGTATTTAACACGACTGTGCACAACTACATGTACATATATTTTTGTCAATCCGAGAGATGCATATTGCGTTTATTGGAGCTCAGTGACTGAAGTAATGATTGATACGTCAGACATATTGTTCGAATTAATCAGGAACCATTGAATAATTTATCGGAACATCTGATGCGCTCTCTTCATTTAAACTATACTATTTCATTATTAATTTACATTATTGAATTCCCTTCGCGGAATCTATTTTAAAAATGGCAGCACTGTCGGTATCATTAATTATCAAATGGGTATTTTAAGACAGATTGTTTAAAATCAGCAATGAGACAATTTTGAAATTGCTATTTGGTGGTTTATGAAGAGGAACGTACTTGACAACGGTACAAAAGAGAACGGTTGACTTGCCTGGTTTATTTAGATTTCATAACACGCGTGCTACATGTACAATGAGTCTTGTTCTGAGAAAACTGGGCATAATGCATGTGCGTTAAGTGTCGTCCCAGATTAGCATGTGTAGTCTGCACAGGCTAATCTGGGACGACACTTTCCGCTTCTATGGTATTTTTCCTTTAAAGGAAGTCCCTTTTTACCGAAAATCTAGTTTAAGCGGAAAGTGTCGTCTCTGATTAGCCTGTGCGTACTGCACAGGCTAATATGGGACGACAATTTACGCACATGCATTA
The DNA here is from genome assembly GCF_020536995.1 of Dreissena polymorpha. NCBI lineage: Eukaryota > Metazoa > Mollusca > Bivalvia > Myida > Dreissenidae > Dreissena > Dreissena polymorpha. Next base: position 103,618,883 of record NC_068356.1, on the reverse strand, counting down.
TGCCCAGTTTTCTCAGAACAAGACACAAATAGTTGTAATTGTTAACGTGTGGAAAACACATACACAAAAAACCTATATTTTTCATAGTCTATTTTGTGAGATTAATTCTTAACTATCATTATCCGACTAATGCATTTTGTTCATGTAACTTTAAATGTATTAACCAGCTTAGTGCAACATGGCATACACTGATTTGATAAATGCTTATCTTAACTTCAGCAAGATCATTATTGATAATTTAAATTGGTATCATGAAACTGCCAACGATGACTTAGCCTTATCCTGAATATTTTTTTTGTATAGATGCTTTCCTGAATTTAGATCCATGAGTTTACACGTCACATAGACATGTTATTCTCACGAACAACCGGTAGTTCATAGTACATAACAGGACGTAGTGCATTAAAAAATAACATAAATCGTACTCAATGTGCTGATATGTATCTACCAAAATTGAGAAGGAACTATTACATAGACCGTACCATGATACGCTTTAAATCTCCTCTGGTTGAATTAGGATGCTATACTGAGTATTAATATAAAAGAGATCCATCAGGTTGAACGGGTATTAATACATGTGCGTAAATGATCAACTTAAATGCAAATGTGCAGTCCGCACATGCTGACAAGTGACGACATATTCTGCCTGAACGTTATTTGCGCTAAGAAGAGAATCATTGCAAAATCACGATGCAATAAATAGCGGAAAGTGTCGTCTCTGATTAGCATGTGCGGACTGCACCGTTTAATCTTGTTCGACACATTTCGCCCATGTATAAAGCCCGGTGTGGGTCGACACATAACGCACATATAAAAAGTCCGTTCTTTCCAGAGGAAACGCAATTACCGGTATATACATTTTAATATTGATTCTGTTTTTATTTTCTTCCAAGTACGTCATAGTGGTCATCTAGGTTCATACATAATTAAAGCCGAATTAGTAGAAGACCAGATGATGGTGGCCAAGGGGAGGACTTGTTTTCGGACAATTGCGTTATATGGACACATCAACAGTGTCGAGAGGGGGAATGGACAATGCTCTGCTCTTTTTTCGGCGTAAGCTGAATAAGCCAGCTTTTCACCCTGACTTGACCTTTGTAAGTGTCCAATAAAATTCAAATAAAATTTCCCGCGGCTAGGTACGAATGAATACACTTCATTTATTCCATTGGCTGATTTGAGTATACCACCAGAACATTGGAAACATATCCGCGTCTTTGTAACACTGTTTTACTGTATGAAACAATTTTATCTCTAATGAAAAGGCTTAATAGATAGAACAGTTTTACACTCAATTCTCGACATCAATACAGTTTGTGCGTACACCTTTTATTTTCAGAGTATTACCAGCGCAAAAGCGTTTATACTTAAAAGGCTATGTTCTCATATTTAGTACTTACTTCCATATTCCTGTCAACATGTTAACATGTAAAAGTATAAAGAGCAGTGGAAGCGAGGCCTCACTTTAAAGAATTGCATTTCAACCCGCGAGGTTTCGGGTCAATTCGCGGACATTCAGAGTTTATATACAGGTCATCACCGGAGTTCGCGGTCAGTAAAATCATCGTTATATAATAAAGACGCTATCCGTGAACTAGGTGACCTGGAATTTTCTTTAGACCAGAAATATGTTAAAAGAAGATATTCAGCAATATAATTATGGTATGTCAATAATAGATTCTTAATGTGTTTTCAACAATACAATGATAAATATTATTTTTAATGAATTTAACAATAATTATTCCACCATATTGCCTAATGTACTAAAGTGATATTATGAGCATGTAACAGTTTATAGGTGTCTATCGCAACCGTTGATTATTTTTGATGTTTCTACTTCATATACACTTATAGTAATTAATGCAGCATCAACATACTAAAACAATATACCAGAAAGAGAAAAATAATGCATTTGAATATCAACCGTACTTTCGTTTGACAACTGATCATGCGTTTACGAGTTGAACCTAAATTTAGTTTTAGTGCAGATTTGTTCATACGACACAAAGACACAATATTGTTTTACGGATCATTTCGGCTTACAGGACTGGGTGGGTCACGTAAGAATATCGAATCTAAAATATATTTTTATAAACAACTGGTAGCAAGGTGAGTTGCAGGTAATTGATCAGTAACCACATTTTAACTAACTATTTTGACCTGTTAATTCTTTTCAGCTCAATTCAACAGTGCAAAATGCCCATAATATCACTTTAAGCATGAGCACGATGATTCTCGATACTGTTAATAATCGAATCAAATAGCAATGCCCGACAGACCACTAAAACAGGTTTGTTCTCGTGTGGCCGGTTGACTCAACTGTTTAAATTTCACTTCCATTCTTCTTTTGGTTTTCTGTTTTGTATCTATAGGTTTATGACCAGCAATATGTTATAATGTAAAATAAGCCGCGAAAACTCCCCGTAACATCCCGTACTGCGTGTGATGCAGCTAAGAACTGCACAGAAAAAGACATTCGCTATCCTTGATCTCATTCATTAAACTATTAACGCCGTATATCTTTTTTAAAGATATTTCTTGTTCCACATGTCACTGCGTCGAGGCGATGTCATCTTTTATTCTCGCTCAAGTGTGTTCATTTAACAATGTTATGAGAGGACGCGAAACGTTTGAGTATGAAATTTTGCTTTCAGCACTTAAATAACTTGCTGTTACATTTATATTTGTATTGACTAAATACTTTAAAATCTAATTGTTCTAAAAGATGTGATGTTTATACTCACTGACATGTTTGCCAAACTAGCTTCTAAAGTCTTTGCATTAACACACAGGTTTCGTCCACAATACATAGCTATGGTAGATGGCCCAAAATTAATTTGTAATAATGTCGTAATTGCATAGTGTCAATCAATTATATGCTGATAAAATGAGATTTAAAGATATATTTAAGATTTGACATAATTACTGTGTATATCGGACAAACTGGTTCTTCGTGTGTGCGCGTGTGTTTGCGTGTGTATGTGTGCATGTTTAGAATAAAACATTAGTTGATGTATATGTATTTATTTGTGAAATTGCGTTATTTGTAAACGAGTTAATGTGTATCGCTAGTTCTTTTGAATGCGCATTCATGCTTAATTTTGTTTCGACATAGATTTTTTTTAAACAACACTTAACAAACAAAACCAACCCCAAGTGGCTTTTATGTAATTTTTAACACATTTATGCAAAGTGTCTAGAAAAAAACGCCTTATGCACTGCTCAGGACCAAACAATGAAAATTTACTAATGAAGTAATTAACATTCTTCGTCGGTAAATAAATAATTCAAAGAGAGCAAGAAAATGTCACTAGCATGGAACATTGCGCAGTTACTTGAACCTTAATTGACGAATGCGGCGCAAGTTAGGAAACTGCTCCTTCGCAATGTTCCATGTGGAGCGACAGTAGATTAATTGTAGGTATTGTTTGACCTTATACTACTTAACGGTTTCTAACAACTGTTTTGTCGAGCGATTACTTATCAAACACAGAATCAGTGATACTCATTGTAACACTAAAATGCTCGCCAGGGTGTCAAAGCGTTAAATGTATATTATTAGTTTAATTATTATGCCCCCTTCGAAGAGGAGAGGGTATATCGTTTCGCTGGATGTCGGTCGGTCGGACGGGCGGTATGTAGGTCTTTCGGGAGACCAGTTCGTTTCCGATCAATAACTTGTGAACGGTTTGACCAATTTGCTTGATATTTCTCATGTGCATTGGTCTTGTAAATGACCCAGATTGAAATTAACGTCAAAGTTCAAGGTCACTGTCACACTAAGAGTGAAAATTGTTTCCGATCAATAACTTGTGAACGGAGGGACCGATTTGCTTGATACTTCCCATATTCTTTTACAGCAGATGACCCCTATATAAATTGATGTCACAATGTCGAAGGTCAATGTCACTGTTGCACTTAGTGTGAACTTGTATCCGATCAATAATTCATAACAATATCATGGCGTTATTTTGGCGAACTGACATCGTCAGTGTCAAGTAACAACAAGTGCGAAAGGAATTATAAGCATTTCAATGAAATTTGATTTTTTAGTGACTTTTTTTTTTACAGATTATCATTTTTGTCCTGTAGGTCATAAGCTTGCTGCTTTACATAATTCTAGAACTTTGTTTCTTGCATTAGCAACTTGTGAAGATAACTCTACTTTCAAGACACGATTAACATACGTGTCAGACTCAATTCCATTCGTCGCAATTAAGTCGCAAATTGCCGGCCACATACATACATTTCTATGTGTCATTGATACACGTGACAGACAAGTATGGGATGTTTGTTTTACAGAACAGGACGATATAATGTCTAATAAGGCAAGACTTATATTGAACGTGAGTAGATTGACGCTACGTTTCCAAATCCACCGATTTGTTCCCAACGAAACTATTTTCATTAGAAAGATAAATGATTCAAGAATAATAAGACACAGGTGTTCACTATTTTAAGTCAGTTTTGAAATACAAGATAAACACTAAAAATTGCCGCGTCATGCGAACAAGGGTTTAATGCATTTTTATTACAACCATCCTAGCTCAATACAAACCTGCGCGATGGCGTACTCTGTTCAGGGATTAACCTGTCCGCCGTTTAGTTAAACAGTCTGCACGATTGTACAGGATTGTCTGGATCTACGATGGCCGTATGTGACAAAATACCATTTGTAGAGCGACGCGGTTCACATTATTAAGAATTGTATTATAACGACATAAAAGACGCACTGAATATTAATAATTTAAGTAAACAACGACCTGTACACGTTAATAGTCCAAATGTAATTTGCTATGTTATCTGTTGACAAGATAATGTTCTCCGTAAATACGGCGTTGTGAGTTGGCATTCGGGCATTTATAACCGGATTATTCATCGCAAACGTGGCACATGCTGCAAAATATGCAACTTCTTACGCAGACAAAATACTTTTCTGAATAAGTGTTTATATTATTACATATATTGCATTTAGATTTTTGCCTATAAGATTAATGTAGACGTTTTATCTCTTCTACAACACATCTACAGCCTATGACAAGGCAGTCGTAGTTTGATGTTAAAAATAACAACATTAACAAAACAAGCACATTAAATTGTTCTTGACATTTTCATTATCACTAAAATTTATAATATAAATCTGAAAACTACATAGAAACGTTGCAGCTAACATCCGTTTAAAGATACGATTCATTAACCCATTTATGCCTAGTGGACTCTCCCATCTTTCTAAATTGGATCAATTTATTTCCAAAATTAGGGATGTCTAGTATATTTATTTCTATATTTAGAATATAGAAATGCCTTTAAGCAAACAGCGCAGACCTAGATGAGACGCCGCATCATGCGGCGTCTCATATGGGTCTACGCTGTTTTCCCATGCCTTTTTTATAGACGCTAGGCATAAATGGGTTAAAGTAGTCGTACGTGAATGTATGTAAACACTTACAGTATCTTCTAATTGGTCCTTCAACTAGCATCAGCATTTGACATTTCTGAATACATACTAACGTGTGAGATACACCCCATACACAAGAAAGAACGATGTCATACTTTAAATAATTCGCCACATATATTCGGTAGTAAAATGATTATACAATTTCTTTATTACATATAAACACTCATCTTATCATAACGGCAGAGCAATTTACCTCGATAGATTTAAAATTGGGCATTGAAAACAATTTATCGGTTTCACAAACATACTGATTACACATAATATCATGGCACAGTTGCGTTCTTAAGGTAGGCGTATAATACTTTAACGGATATATTAAGGGTAGATGAAAAACACCAAAACATTGAACATACAAAACTAATTTGCTATTACATATGTATCACGTGAGCAGCGAAGTCCACGGCGTCTTTGCAAACTTTCCCACAAACGTTACACTGCCAATGATTGTTGACATTATGGAGTCCCATATGTAAGAAGTAGATCGCTCTGTTGAAGAATACAATCTCGCAGTATTTGCACATGGGCGCATTTGACGCGTCGTTCACGTCCAGTGCACAGATTTCATTCTTCTTGTCAAACTTTAGAGGTTTATAGTCTGACGATATTTCTGGTGAAACGTGAGGGCGAAGTTTGTCTTGAGCCCTCGTGAGTTCAACCTCAGAATCCTCAACGGTGTGGTCATGTTGTGCTTTAGGTTTGTTTGTCTGAAACTTTAAATCGAGGTCTTTTCCGAACACTGAGTATATAATACGTTGTTCATTTGTCGATAAAGCTAGAACACTGGATATATCAGTTGCCGTATCTAACGGCGTATCTCTGTCCTGTGTACTGCCCTGAGTTAAACTAAAGGCTGTGTGCATTATTTCAGTATGTCCTGGTTGAAGACTCTGAAGTTTTGTCGTCGTAGATGTATCGTCAACTGACACAGGTCTTGTCGCAGATATATCGCCCACTGACACAGGTTTTGTCGCAGATATATCGCCCACTGACACAGGTCTCGTCGCAGATATATCGCCCACTGACACATGTCTTGTCGCTGATATATCGCCCACTGACACAGGTCTTGTCGCAGATATATCGCCCACTGACAAAGGTCTTATCGCAGATATATCGCCCACTGAAACAGGTCTTTTCGGTAAACTGTATCTATCCTTTGACTTGTGCTCTGTCAAAAAAGAAGCGCTGTTTCGTCTCAAACGAATCGTATCGTGGTTAGTAGGGTCATTCTCAGGTGTAGTGTTCGCTATTTCAATTTCGGGTTGACATTTTAGATTATGGTTACATTTATTGTACGTTGGTAACGACCCTTGTTCATGCTTAATCATGTGCCACGTTAATTCAGGTGAAGCATTGAATCTTATATTGCAGATCTTGCAAAACATGTTACCGTTACACTTGCAATCGCGTTTTTCATGACAAACAACCCCGTTTGGCGCGGAAGAATACCGCGATTTCTTACCCGCAAAAGAAACTTCAACATTGCTGGTAGGGTAGTGGCGTTTGTATGAATTTCTTGATTTTTCAAAGGGCTTCTGATCAAATTGCCTATGTGTCAGCGCGTGCATTGCTAGGATGTCACGTGACCGGAAGGTCTCGTTGCAGTGCGATTGAGTGGCCTGCCATGGCATATAGTTGCTGGCCGTGGTGTTTTGTATTATCGCCGAGGACGGCGTTAGGTGCTCGTGCGACCGTCCATAATATTTAATGGTGTCTGTGTGATTCGACATCACATGCATTGCGAGCGAGTCCTGGTCGGAGAAGACGCCACCGCAGAAAGAGCACAACTTACCATCTTTTAGAACATCCGCTGCCTTGTCGCGTTTATCTGGATCCGGAAAACATACCTTGTCAAGGACGGACATGAGATATTCATCCTGATCAACGCTCGACGTCACATCCTCTAAGCATCGCTGCTGGTACGCGCCCTGCGTTTCACGGCTAACGGTGAGATCTTCAGCGTCCGACTGGAGACTGCTGGTTTCAATGACCACACTAGAGCTCTCGTCGACGTTATTGCTAGAGTGGACCTTGTTTTCAGCGTGTTTACACGTCTGGTTCATAGCCCGCACCATCATATGCATTGCGTAAGCGTCTCGATGTAGAAACACGGTTTTGCATTCTTCACAAGAGAAGGTCCCCCTGTACCCTTCTACCAAATCAAAATATTCTTTCATGCACTGTTCTCCGGCTCCTAATAGAGCGTTGATCCTGGTATCATCTAAGCCGTGACACAAATATCTAGAACCCACACTCTGATGTGACATGCTGTGAGTCACGTATTTTTTAACAGATTTGAATTTTGCGCCACACTGCGCGCAAGAATACCTGTTATTCATGTTACCTGCGCTGTCAGGAGAAAATCGTTCGCTGTTCTCCGGAAAAATAGTCACATTGATTTTAGCAACATTACTCCTTGTAAAATGGTGATGTTTCACACGCTTTCGCGAAAAATCGCTTTTTAGCAGACGACATCACATAAGAGACACAAACAGTTGTTTGTGTCCGTGTATACATTTTCACTGCTATTCTATCATTTTGTATGACACTTCGGAGCGCGTTCGACAGCAGACGACACGTTGAAAGTAAGGTAATCCTCCAGTTAAATGTTACCGGTTACACCCTTCATTGCACTCACGAATCTGCGCGATCAGAATAAACTAAAACTAAGTTTTACCGATACGTCGCCATGGGCTGATAAAGGTTGTGAATGGCGGACCCAGGCCATGCGTCCATACTATACGCTGAATATGTCATAAATTATTTACCAAAGTAGTGTCAACAAATGCATTATTTGTGAGGTACCATTCTTTATCAATGATGAACAGAAAACTAATTTGAGTGTTCGCCGACTCGCGATGAATAATTTATGCACATATCTTTAGACCGCAGTTCGTTTTGTCAATGACGCATTAATTATGAATGATATTAAAGTAATCATTATTCTCATAATATGGTCAATATACAGCCGATTAGTACAAACGAGTATATAGTTTAGGTTTCCGACGATGCACTTAAGCACATATACAAGTGTAGTGCACATTTGAATTCACGACATAATTGGTATTTTGCAGTTATACTAATAAATAATTATGTTTAATCGATGGGACATATTGCAGGACAATATATGCACATTATTGAATATTATGTTAATTCTTGTTTATTTCAATCGCGAAATTAACATAGAAAACATCATGTAACAAATACGTTTTTAGTTTCGGATCTAGCTGGTTGTATTTGTATGTACACGTTGTCAATAAGGAGCATTAAACCACAAATGGACAGTGCTCTGTGAAAAGTGTTACGTATTATTGTGCGTAAAGTATCGTCCAATATCAGCTTGTGCAGTCTGCACAGGCTTATCAGAGCTGACTCTTTTCGCTTGTATGGTATTTTTCGTTCACAGAAAGTCTCTTTTCAGCAAAAATCAAGTTTGGGCGGAAAGTGTCGTCCCTAATTAGCCTGTGCAGTCTGCATAGTCTGGGACGACAGTTTAAGCATATTGATTACACCCCGTTTTCACAGAGCACCGCCCAAATGTATAGTCTCGGTTACTCATGATCCCGCTTGAGTTAAACAAATAGTGAAACATTTGCGCGAAGTTCTTGCTGTTTCTATTTCCAATCCTTGACAATGTGAAGTCAATAAGTCGAAAGATTATGAATACAACCATAATTGTATTGTTTTTATTCATGTAACATTTATAAATATTGATAAAAAGGTTAAAAATGGAAATTTAGTGATATTGCAATATTGGTTATTATTCGCCATTACACAGTTTCCGATGACATGAAGAAGCGGAAAGTGTCGCCCCTGATTAGACTGTGCGGTCTGCAAATGGCTAATCTGGGACAACACTTTACGCACATGCATTCAGCCCATTGTTCTCAGAACAAGGCTCATTGAGAGATTGCTGGTCAAAGCAGTCTCTCCAAATTGACAATTGGATGGGGGGCTGGGGGGGGACAGCTTGACGACACTCGCTTCCGGTTCGGGTCTGCTTAGCACCATTTAAGCCGTAGAGCCACTTGTAACTATACAAAGCAGTATTGAGATGAGGCAAGAATTTGATTTAAAAGACAAACCGCTAAATACTTAACTCATCTACAAATCGTAAATATAATCTCAGTGAATTAGAATATTATTAAACTGATAACATAGATATGTTTTAATACCAGTTGTTTAAGAAATTCAAGTGAAGACATGATCATGTTATTTACCGTCATTAAAATAATCGAACCATAAAGCGTTAAAATGAAATTAAATGAGCAATAAGTAAATATACGGCGTTTGAAACTATACCGATAGACACTGTCGACTCTTATGTATTCGGTTATCATTCATACGGAGGGAAACAACTGTACGTAAATATGTGCAGAATTTTTAACTCTTTTACCTTCCTTGAAAACTCGTCGTAGTCTGGTCATGATGCTTAATCGCTAAGAACAAAAACCGGTGCGATCAACCAGTAGTATTTCCTTCTCGCTTGTAGCGCCGTTAAATGTCGCAACTCCGATATATTGCGCAGGCTACAGGATTTGTCGCAACGTCGACGATAAATGTCTCAAGGAGCGATAAATGTCGCAAATCCTACTGACGATAAATATCGCAAAAATTTCATCTGCCGAAATGTGTCGCAACATTAACGATAAATGTCGCACACCTTTGTTAATCATGTTGATCAAAGCGCTGAGAGCACTTTAGGTGTTCGCTTTTGTATACGTTAAGACGCAACTCAGTTTAAAAAATTATGTTATAGCTTTTTATATTGCAAGTTTTAAATGAACACAACCCATTCAAATTTATAAAGAGTGTGTATTAAAGCACAGGACCAGATTTTGTTTAAATATTTAATAAAAAATATAATTTAAGCTTCATTTTGGGAAAACAGGGCTTAATGCATATGCATAAATTATCATCCCAGTACCAGATACTCTCTCAGTACCAGAGACTCTCTTTAAACGAATAACATTATAAAATCAGAAATGTCGTCCTTGACTAGCTTGTGCGGATTGCACAGACTAATCAGTATGCATAGGCTAATCTTATTTGACATGCATTAAGCTCCGTTTTCCCTGAAAGAAGCCAATATGTACAGATTTCCATGATACACACTAGACTGGCCAATTTCGTCTTACAAGCTATTAAACACTATAAGTCATATAAAACCTCTGCAGTGTACCAGTGGTGAACTATAAACCGGCAAATGTGGTGGCTATGTTTCCTAGCAGACGCTCAAAGCATTTTTCGTCTGCTGCAACAGGCAGTGGTTGTCTTTCTAAGCACATACTGATTTGCAAAATATGGTCTGTAACATTAGTGTGAGCGTTAAATGAAAAGTAGAAGTTAAATGACTAAACAATAAGGTTAGATCTAGATTACACGACGAGATTCTTTGGACCGACTTCCACCAGAATGGTCAGTTTTTAGTTAGAATTGTCCGCAATAGTCAGTTGTGGTCAGTATTTTCCAAAATTGTCAATTGCCGTCAGTATTGTCCGCAATGGTCAGTTGTGATCAATATTGACCCAATCAATTCTTATAATGATTGGCTCGAGAAGACAGTACTTTATTTCCCTGTGCTAAATAGACTGTTGTTATAAAGATTCGCCAAAGGTTGTAAGATGTGATAAAACTGTAACATTATTACAGCAACACAAATTACGATAAAATTTTATTGAATATTGTATGCTAGTTATATGACTGTAGTACATCTATCAATATTTAGTTAATGTATTCCTATTATGAAGACACACTGGCATATGGCTGAGTTTTTACTGGCATACTGATGGACTAACTGAAGAATAATATGTTATTTTTATTTTTTTCAATATCGTTGCCTTCAATTAATGCTTAACATATAGGCAGTGGTATTATATGTCGCCGATTCACTGGCTCGCTGCAGAGTATCAATCTAGTGAAAAATACTTCATCCCCCTTTTTATTAGTGAACTTGGCCTTCTGATAGTTATTTCCTTTACTTTCGTAAATATAAAAGTATTTGGTAAGTAACCGTGTCCAATATCATCCTCCGTACCACAGATGGTTAGCGTGTGGCTATGATATTAATTAGTAAAGCATGTTCATTGATTGTTACATTAAACCCATTTAACCTTTTTGATGGTTTCACATGTCTTAAAAATAAATAAATTCAGGAACAATTTGAATTGGCAAAAGGCAAACTGATGAATGTATATCAAAGTGAAGCCGAACAAACTTATGATTTATACTTGTGTCATTTGATGTGACTCTGTGTTATGCTTTCAAAGTTTAAAATTTGTGTTATTCGTCCCAGAATATAAAAGCAAACACGTAATGCAACGTTCTTCTTAATAGATATATCGAAATCATCAATTGTAGATCTAGTTATCTTCAGATATTTTCTACTAGTTATACCTCATTCATTCTTGAGGTTAAATACTATACATTGTTCCTGAATCATCGATGTGTCGCATTCTGCAAGTCTTGACATAGCCATTTGAAACACATTTCAAGTCAAAACAAAGACACGTGTTTCATATTTCAATTCCTGACCAAGCCATGTGTAACATATTTCAAATCCTGACCAAGCCATGTGTAACATATTTCAAAATCTGACCAAGCCATGTGTAACATATTTCAAATCCTGACCAAGCCATGTGTAACATATTTCAAATCCTGACCAAGCCATGTGTAACCTATTTCAAATCCTGACCAAGCCATGTGAAACATATTTCAAATCCTGACCAAGCCATGTGTAACATATTTCAAATCCTGACCAAGCCATGTGTAACATATTTCAAATCCTGACTCAGCCATGTGAAACATATTTCAAATCCTAACCAAGCCATGTGTAACATATTTCAAATCCTAACCAAGCCATGTGTAACATATTTCAAATCCTGACTCAGCCATGTGTAACATATTTCAAGTCCTGAGCAAGTCAGGCAGACATTTAAATTTAAACAATATCCAAGCTGTGTCAAGTTCTTGATTTTCTCGTTAGACAACTACATCTAAATAATTCAGAAGATATGCTTACACTCAGAAATAAACGTATATTATTTGAATGTAAGTCATTCATAGTTTCAATTTTGGAAGTCCTGTGTCATAAACTTGAAATAAAAAAGAGAGACTTCATTTAATGCATGTATTGTACTGTTTGTTAATTCGTTTGATGTTTAGCCGTCTGCAATAAAGCTATGCACATTCACACACAAACATTCCTGTCAATGCGTATCCTTGCCTATCCGAGAGAGGCTCTTGATGTTCTATGATAGTTCAGTGACTTAACTAACGATTAAATACGTGAGACAATTTGTTCGAATCAATCATGAACAAATGAATAATATATCGCAATAGCGTGCGCAACAATCATTTATACAACGAAGTTTAATTATTCATGCATTTAAATTGTTCTCCTACTCACTGCGCGGTATCTATTTTACAATGGCAAAATGCCTGGATCTTTATTTATCAAATGGGTAGTTTAAGACGCTCATAGAACTTGAGGCAATTGCGAATTAGCATTTTGAAGTTGTAATAAGAGGAGACGTTTTTTATAACTGCGCAAATAAGAGGCGTACAAATAAGAATTTGAGCCTTGTTCTGAGAAAACTGGGCTCAATTCATGTGCGTAAAGTGTCATCCCAGATTAGCCTGTGCAGTCCGCACATGCTATTCAGGGACGACACTTTCCGCCTTAACTTGATTTTCGGTAAGGAGGGACTTCCTTGAAACTAAAAATACCATAAAAGCGGAAAGTGTCGTCCCTGATTAGCATGTGCAGACTGCACAGGCTAATCTGGGACAACGCTTTACGCACATGTATTGAGACCATTTTGCTCAGAGTGCTGCTCACTTGTTTATCCGCCAGCACATCCACTCTGCTAAATGACTCGCCGCTGTCCATCCACTCTGCTGAATGACCCGCCGCTGAACATACATTCTGCTTAATAACACATGCATTTTTTATCCATACATTCCGGATTTTCGTAATTCCGTCAGTTTTCAGTCATGATGAATTGAAACATTAATATGATTAAACAGTTGTTACTCCAGCAAACATCTTGTTTGAAAGGAAGAAACAGCATTCTGCAAGTTGTATTTTGACTGTGTCATACTTTCACGACCACCTTTAACTGTCAACAGTGTTGACACGAGTTAATGAGTTAACAGTAAGTGTTGTAAAATAAATATCTTCTATTATTAACAATCATAATGTTACATTCTTGTTACAGTAATGAGGTTTGTGCTTCAACATGGTACAAATGTGTCATTTGGTAAAGGGTTACAGCATTTTTAAACATTTAATCTTTCGAGCTTATTAAAAAATTCTTATTTTCAATCTCTTTGTGAGTAGGATATCTTTTGAGCGCATTTGACAAGTATTGAACATTGTACTTACCGTAATTTTGAAATGTGTATCCATTCTACCTCTGCAAGAGGGCATGCGTTTACGTAAAGTTTGAAATTTAACCCATTAATGCTCGATTGGTCATTGTCGGCTCGGGTACAACTTACATGTACCCCGGGTACTCTTAAGTATACTTACATGTACCCCGGGTACGGTAAATATACTTAAACATACCCGGGCTATATTAGACTGTACCCGAGTTGTTTTCCTGCCCAAAATCTGATGTCGTAATAAATGCTACCGATACAGTAAAACGATATTGTTTATCTTAAACGAACTTTTCTTTTAAAAATAAACACTACATCACCATGCTTTTTTAGTATGAGTTTCGATGATATAGAGGCCATTTAACAGAAAATAAACACTTATGTTAACAAAATTAATTTAACAAAAATAGCCGACAACGACCGATTTAGCGTTCGAATTCCAGGGTACGTTTAAGTATATTTATCGTACCCGGGGTACATGTAAGTATACCTAAGAGTACCCGGGGTACATGTAAGTAGTACCCGAGCCGACAATGACCAATCGAGCCCCATTAATGCCTAGTGGAGTCTCTCATCCTTCTAAATTGGATCAATTTATTTCCAAAATTAGGTTTGTCTAGTATATTTATTTCTATATTTAGAATATTTCTTACAGAAATTCCTTTAAGCAAACAGCGCAGACCCAGATGAGACGCCGCACCACGGTGTTAGCCAATGCCTTTTTTCTAGACGCTAGGCATAAATGGGTTAAACAAACATCAACTCATCTTCTAAGCAAGCGTAAGGTATTTCGAATTTCTTCAAACATTTCAAAGCGCAATAATGGAAGTATTTGGTCACAACAACCGTATAATAGTATCGAACCGGCTTTACCCTTTTCTGTTTTTCATATACTTATATTTAACGAATATGTCATTTATTCACTGGCTTGGTACTTCGACGTAATATTTTTTGTTTGATTTGTGCGTTGCCATATACCTTTCGCTTTCTAGAGCGGTACACTCTACGTAACCACCTTTATTAATCTCGGCATCTTCAACGTCTATAACTGGCATATTGATACCTGAAAATAGTAAGCATTCTATTCCGTTAAGTAAGGACATTATTCGGTTTAGGAATATTCATATATAATTATGTTCATATGTGTTAAAGTAAACAGGTAAGAATAATACCGTCAACTGCAATATATTACACACTCCAAAGTAGGTGAGAAAACATTTAATAATTACAATTAGCAATAAAAAAAAGATAACTTACCAAACAATTCGCACCAATGCGGAATTCATTCACGACTGTTATGTCGTGTAAAACATTTAACATAGGAAAGACCTGTTGTCATTTGGGAGTCAGTTCCCAAAATGAGCTTGAAAGGAAGTAAGTTCGAAAAAAATGGTCAAATCAATTTTTTGGTAATATGTAACTTATCAGATATTAAACGGCGTCGGTAAAAAACACACCAAGAGTTCCGCCCATGCGAAGTATCAAGCCAATCAGTCAATTCGTGGACAAGTTATTGATCGGAAACCATTTTCTCACTTATTGTGACAGTGATCATGACCTTTTACCTAGTGACCCCAATTTCAAAAGGGAATATCTACTGTCCAAGGCCAATGCACATGGAAAGTATTAAGCCAATAGGTCGATTCGTTGAAGAGTAATTGATCAGAAACGACTTATTGTGACAGGACCTTGACCTTTGACCTTGTGACAATTTCAATAGGAGTCATCTACTGTCCAATCCCAATGCACATGTGAAGTATCAAGCTTATCGGTCAATTCGTTGACGAGTTATTGATCGGACACGATTTTCATACTTATTGTGAGTGACCTTGACCTTTGACGTAGTGACCCCAATTTCAATAGGGGTCTTCTACTGTCCAGGGCCAGGTTCGGAAACGAACTAGTCTACCGACAAACCGACCGATATCCAGCAAAACAATATACCCCCTCTTCTTTAAAAGGGTACACAATAATCGTGCTTTTAGTTATTTTTACTGAACACGTGAGTCAATGCTGTGTATAATAAGAGAAAATTATATTTGAACATTCAATTTCTCGATTGTCACTTAAGTAAACAACATATTTTTGGACGGTTTTTCTTCAATAGCTTTTTTATCCCGACGTCTACGATCTCGAAACAAAAAACCGAGGGAAGCACAAACACCGTTGAACCGAAAGGGCGTATTCATTTAAAATATTATATGAATACTAAGTGGCTTACCGGTTGAAAATAACCGCCACTCCTTCACGAAAAAACCCAAAACGACGCCATCTTAGAAGTAAGTTCAAACTAACCTCTCTTAAACCCGATTAGCTCCCATATACATGTACGCATGCCCCATCCCCTGCTCGACTTACAATGTGTGCATGCTTACGATCAAATGTCATTGTTATTATTGAATGAATCGAGAAATTCAAGGATGTTTAACCCCTGAGGGCATGGACTGCTTTGTTTTATAAAAGGAAACCATTCAGAATTGAGAGGTTACATTATACTAAACAATCGTGTCATGTAGGATACTCTAAAAAAATAATAGTTAAGTCAAAGGCATGTTTTACACTTTAAACTACTGTTCTGGTTTTATCTTTTGGAGAGTACATGCATAGGTGTTTGCTACTAAATCCCTGAAATATGATAAATCTAGATACTATAGTAAAATTGCACAGAAGAATGTTTCATTCCACTAGAAAACGGCCGGAAAAAAATTGCAAAAACCATAGGGATCCGGCACAAGAAAAAAGGTAAATGATATATAATATATAGACAAGGGGTTGAAGATGCCAAATAGGCAGAATGTCACACATTTAACAAAAGTTCAAATTACAAAGTCATTATCGTTTGAAATTTATAAACCTATATATAAAATTGTAGCTAAATATCATCTGCAAACGTTGGCCATAAAACGCCTCATTTTAACCGTTTAAGAATAACAAAGTGAAAAATCGGACGAAATCGACAGTTTTCGCTTGGTAAGACAAACCTGCACTCTGATCTAACCATAACCTTTCGTGTAAATGCGTGCTTACAAACAATACTATCTAATTTATCGGGTTACATTGATGAAAAAGAGTTAAATACACAAATTAACCTTACAAACTAATTCCAATACAATCAGAATGAGTAAGTAATTTTCATTTAGTTACATCCATTCCGTGAAAGTAATCAGCGGTCGACATTTGTCAAAGCTTCGTTGTTGTTGTTGTGGATTTTGCCTGGCTTTTTCAGTATAATTCACTGCTAAGACGGGTGCAAGAGCATGAATGGCGACTTTCGCTTTCAAGTAAATAAAATAGGGTTAAAACAGTTGTTGCAAAAAAAAAAAAACTTTTGGAATTCGGTTTTAGGGGATAGTTGTTAATTAAACTCTTTTTTATCAATGTTAAGCGATAACTTGTGATAGTATTGTTTGTAAGCACGCATTTACACGGATGGATATGGTTAGAGTGGAGTGCGGGTTATTGTCCTTCATATAAAAAACTGTCGCTTTCATCCGATTTGTCAGTTTGTTATTCTTAAACGGTTGAAATGAGGCCAATTTTTGTATTGCCGACGTTTGCAGATGATATTCAGCTACAAATTTATATATAGGTTTATACATTTTAAACGATAATGACTTTGTAATATGCACTTTTGTTGAATTTGCGACATTCTGCCTATTTGGCATGTTCAACGCCTTGCCTATGGCAAAACAGTCGATTTTGATTCGTTACAAGGTCTTTCTTGATTTGTACACGACATACCTATTTTATTGCATAAATCGATTCCGCTTCGATTGCCTTTAAAAAATGGTTATTGGGGGTCTCTATATGCAAAATGTTGCATTTATTTCGCCTAAAGTTGTGGCTTTTACATTCAAGGTATTTACCAAAAGACAAATCCGGCAGGTGAACAATAACGTCCTGGCAGTAGATGGTTTTTGTGGTAACAATAATGTAGGTTTAGTTTCGCTGATAGTTAATCCCGCAAAGAGATGTATTTGTTAAGAATAATTCATAAATACAGAACATATATTATTTGAAAATTGTATATGATATGGACCCTTGACTGTAAGTCCGCGTAGCAAGTGAGCGATAAACAAGTGTGTGCCTGCAAGTGTATGCGTGTGTTTAAATGGGAGTCCACCAGGGTGAGATGCGTGTGAGTATGCGTGGGTGCTGCGTGTGTTCATGTGTAACTTCGTGCGTTTTACGAGGCAACCTTGTGCAATGACTCAAACTATGAACCAGAACCAAACATCAGTAAGAATGTAGGCGTGAGCAATTTTTACACAACGTGCACAATGCAGATATATTATTTTGAAGATCATGTAAGCAGCTTACCGGTTTTTCAACAGCAAAAATGTGACCATTACATTTTACTACGTTCAGTTATAAGTATGAGGATTCAAGCTTAAAATAAGAGTTCTCAGTGCGTCTACACACTCACAGATGTCAAACAATGTACACAAATTTCTTCAAACTCTTCTAGAGATATAAAAATTAACAAAAATACCACGATGGCCATGAAGCGCTCATCTGGATTCCAGTTACACCATTTGTCAACACTTATAATGGGTTTGCACAAACGTAACACAGATTAAAACTCAGTGTATTTTCAATATCAACAATTTACCATCGTTTCATCAACATTAAGTCATTAACGTAGTCTGTATAGTGGTGACAAGGTATTGCCAGGTTTTTTTTCCATGTGTCCTAATGTTCGAACATTACCCAGAATCGAACTCGGCCTTGATGAAAAGAAAACATTCTGACGAAGTGTCATCAAGATTAAGTCATACAACTGACCTCTGGAGTTGTTAATAGATTTTTCTAAATTTTAACTTGGTGACCTAGTTAAAGGATGCACGTGACACAAATTTATATTCGGCATATATGTTATTATGAACAACATTCTTACAAGGTGTCATACATTCTTAGTAATTAATGGATCATAAGCAGTCGCCAAGGAAACGCACAACTGGACCTGGTCGTAAGAAATGGCTCTTCTGTAAGATTTCAACCCGTCATTACTAAAGCAGTCATCACGTCATTGTCATTATTCATACTTCTTTGAAATCATTTGACCAATGCCATTTGCAGGGACTAGTCTTTTTTTGTAAAAAAAATAGGCATGTTTAATAGTCAATACATTTCTTGAAGTCTAATATTCCCGATGTTCTTGCTTATCGCTTTCCGCGAATAACAAATTACAAATTGTTATGGCGCATTTGCTTATCTTCATGTTGCCCTTACGTTCCAGTATGTTTGTAAAGCCGAGTGAAAGATAATATGCATTTTGATATACAAACATGTTGTTGTATTAGGTTAACATGAAGTTGTCATTAAGATATATGCAGTTGTCATTGCACAATATATTGTTGTCATTTAGTAGCACGCATAGTCTGTTGACTATTACATTCCATATGTAATTGAGTGGATTATTAAGAATTCATTTAACACACGTGAGCAGCATTCAAGTTCTCACTATGGACCCTAACTCGTGAATAATAACAATGTGCCATAACAGCTGTGACGGTCATAATCTTAGCGGTAAAAATAAACAATTTTCAAGTCTCGTTGATCGAGAATAATGTTTTTAAACTAGTATCAGCTATTTCATAGATTGAATGATGCTTGTTTTTTGTTTTACTTCTTTCATGTATTTTATGGTGATCATTATTGACATATACATACATGTAAGTTCAGGCGAATAATTATGTGGACAGACGAGAATAGCTTAGTGAGACGACCACTAATCTGGCTATTGCGTTAGATAAACACACGGTGTTATGGCAGTGGGTAATTTATAGCGTTCTATTTGAAGATCCGACGGTCGGTTTGTCGATCCGGACTGATAACTGATGCCGTCACCTCGTGAAAGTCTTTTTTCAAAATATCCAGCAACGACTCATATTTTCCCAAGGACTTGTGTTATGTGTGTGTGTGTGCGTGTGCGCGCGTGTGCGCGGGCGCGTGTTTGTGTATGTGAGAGAGAGTGAGTTTGTGTGTGCGGGCGTGAGTTCCTTCGTGCGCGCGTGGGTGGGTGGGGTGGTTGTTGAGTGTATGTGTGTGTTATTATTGACTGAAACACTATCTATAAAAGTATCTTTATGTACATGTACATGCGCGCGTCCCGTATCCCTCCTCAATATATTTATGACGAAATAAATGCAAAACCTAATACCATCTGACATGCATGTGACCTAACAGATGAATGGCATTGTTTAACCCGTTTATGCCTAGCGTTTAGAACGAGCCCTTGGCAAACAAAGTAGACCCAGATTATGCGCCGCATGATGCGGCGTCTCATCAGGGTCTGCGCTGTTAGCTTAAAGTTATTTCTGTAAGAAATATTCTAAATATACAAAGAAATATAATAGACATTCCTAATTTTGGAAAAAAATTGATCCAATTTAGAAGGATGGGAGAGTCCACTAGGCATAAATGGGTTAAGAAATTCAAATTATGTGTGAGTGTGTGTATACTCAATATTTGTTAATAAAGCAGACAAAAGTAAAGGGAACAATAGCATGGAAATAATAATACAATTAAGGACAGTATACATGTATATACCTGTTTATGCGTTCTAGGCCAGTATTATAATTAAAAAAAACAGCATGTGTCGATGGTAAAATGGAAAAAAACAACACAATTTTAACCCATTTATGCATAGCGTCTACAAAAAAGGCCTTTGCAAATAGCGTAGACCCAGATGAGACGCCGCACAATGCGGCGTCTCATCAGGGTCTGTGCTGTTTGCTAAAAGAATTTCTGTAAGAAATATTCTAAATATAGAAATACATATTAAATTTCGAGGAACTCACTACACTACCGATGAAGCACGATTATTAAATCAATATTGCACATACAAACCAACAAATGACGCTTTACCTATTCCCTGCCACACTATGAACTGGCAAGAAATGCTTATTAAATAATTAAATCAAAAGGCAAAGACCTCGTTTCGCTTACACTGTTTTGGGGTGAAAACAGCTCTGAAATATTCATGCCCTGCCCAAGAATACACAAGACATGTGTTAATGAAGCAATTAGCATTCTTCGTCGGTTTATACATTATTCAAAACGGTACAATGAAGAACATGTCAAAGGCTTACTAGAATTGACGCTGCTTTTCGCGTTCAGAAAGTTCTCCTTCATTATATTCCATGGGGCGTGACAGTAGATTTCTTAAACGTATCGTTTCACCTCAAGTAATTTAACGGTTTGTTACCACAATATTCACGAATGATGACTTGTCAACCAGCACAGATCCATAGCTCGCTCATTGTTAGGCTAAATATGCTCTTTATGATGTCAAATATTTTTAAACTGTTAGGTGTTACATTAGTACCAAATGAACTGGCTGATTGCATCGCGTTTGCTACGCTCGGTATATACCCTTATTTAACATTTATCTTATAAGTGCCTATATCTAAAACATGTCAGTGATGCTATTTTAAAGTGATATGCGCATTTTCACTGTTGAATTGAGCTGAAAAGAATTAACAGGTCAAAAGAGTTAGTTAAAATGTGGTAACTGACCAATTATCTGCAACTCATCTTGCTACCAGTTGTCTATAGAAAATATGTATTATATTCGATATTATACATGACTGTACAGTCCTCTAAGCCGAGCGGAACTGTCTTTTTATAAGGATCGGAGATAGTGTCCGTATGTTGTGTGAACGAATCTGCACTAAAACTAAATTTAGGTTCACATCGTACATGCATGATCAGTTGTCAAACGAAAGTAAGGTTGATATTCAAATGCATTATTTTTCTCTGTCCGTGATATTGTTTTATTATGTTGATGCTGCATTAACAAATATAAGTGTATTTTAAGTGAAAACACCAAAAATAAACAACGGTTGCGATAAACACCTACAAACATAGCATATACTGTTAGATGCACATACTATCACTTTAAGTTGTTTTCTGACTGACCGATCCCATCGTGCCTGACAAGCGCATGGCGTTCTTTTGGTATAATTTGGCAAAATAAAATATAGAGGAATATGACTATATTGTATATGACTATATGATTATTGTATTGCTCATTTTAATCTCATTCTGTTTTCATTTCATTTATACCATGTTTCATTCATCTCCATCATTCTAGATGAAATATAAAGATTCTAGAAACAGTAGTCAATACTCACTAAAAATAACAGATAAAACAGGAGTTAGCAAGAATTTATAATAATGTTTCGCAAACTTTGATGTGTTTATGTTTTAAAGCATTTTGCAATACGGTTTGCCATTGTTTTAAATTGTCTTAAATAAATACTGAACTTGTCTATTCAATCCAAGTCTAAATGGAAACTTATTTCGATTCATTTAAATCTTAACTACAGTTAATATTCTTGTTAGAATTCATGTATATTCGATGCTTTTTAGTCGCACGACCCTACAACAAATTAAATTTCTATGTGCCCTCGCGTTCTGGTTTATATGGCATACGCCCGGGAATACTCTGGGCTCTATGACATACGGCCGGGTTTACTCTGGGCTCTATGACATACAGCCGGGTTTACTCTGGGCTCTATAACATACGGCCGGGTTTACTCTGGGCTCTATAACATACGGCCGGGTTTACTCTGGGCTCTATAACATACGGCCGGGTTTACTCTGGGCTCTATGATATACAGCCGGATTACTCTGGGCTCTATGACATACGGCCGGGTTTACTCTGGGCTCTATGACATACAGCCGGGTTTACTCTGGGCTCTATACCATACGGCCGGGTTTACTCTGGGCTCTATGATATACAGCCGGATTACTCTGGGCTCAATTACATACGGCCAGGTTTACTCTGGGCTCTATAACTTACGGCCGGATTTACGCTGGGCACTATCAATACGGCCGGGTTTACTCTGGGCTCTATGACATACGGCCGGGTTTACTCTGGGCTCTAAGACTTACGGCCGGGTTTACTCTGGGCACTATAAATACGGCCGGGTTTACTCTGGGCTGCATGAAATACGGTCGGGTTTACTCTGGGCTCTATGAAATACGACTGGGTTTACTCTGGGCTCTATTTCATATGGTCGGGTTTACTATGGGCTTTATGACATACGGTCGGGTTTAATCTGGGCTCTATGACAAACAGCTGAGTTACCTCTGGGCTCTATGACAAACGGCCGGGTTAACTTAAGGCTATATGACATACGACCTGGTTTACTCTGGGATCTATGACATACGTGCGGGTTTACCCTATGCCATAGAGTTGGGTTTACTCTATGACATATGGCCGGGTTTACTCTGGGCTCTATGACATACAACAGGGTTTACTCTTTGGCATAGGACCGAGTTTACTCAATGACATACGACCGAGTTAACTCTAGGCTCTATGACATACGGCCGGGTTTACTCTATGACATACGGCCGGATTAACTCTGGGCTCTTTGACATACAGCCGGGTTTACTCTATGACATACGGCCGGTTTTACTCTATGACATACGGCCGGATTGACTGACTCTGGGCTCTTTGACATACGGCCGGTTTTACTCTATGACATACGGCCGGTTTTACTCTATGACATACGGCCGGGTTTACTCTGGGCTCAATGACATACCGCCGGGTTTACTCTATGCTCTTTGACATACGACCGGGCTAACCCGATGATTTACGGCCCGGTTTACTCTGGGATCTATGACAAACGGCCGAGTTAACTATGGGCTCTATGGCATACGGCCGGGTTTACCCTATGACATACGGCCGGGTTTACTCTATGACATACGGCCGGTTGTAATCTATGACATACGGACGGGTTTACACCGGGCTCTATGACACACGACCGGGTTTACATTATGACATACGGCCGGATTTACTCTATGACATACGGCCCGGTTAACTATGGGCTCTATGGCAAACGGCCGAGTTTACTCTGGGCTCTATGACATACGGCTGGGGTAACTCTATGACATACGGCCGGGGGTTACTCTATGACATACGGCTGGATTTACTCTGGGCTCTTTGACATACGGCAGGGTTTACTCTATAACATACGGCCGGGTTAACTCTGGGCTCTATACCATACGGCCGGGTTTACTCTGGGCTCTATGAAATACGACCGGGTTTAATCTGGGCTCTATGACATACGGTCGGGTTTACTCTTAGCTTTTTAACATAGGTCGGGTTTATTCTGGGCTCTATGAAAAACGGCCGAGTTAACTCTGGGCTGTATGACATACGGCCGGGTTTACTTTAAGCTCTATGACATACGGCCGGGTTTATTCTGGGCTCTATGACATACGGGCGGGTTTACTCTATGCCATAGAGTTGGGTTTACTCTATGACATATAGCCGGGTTTACTCTGGGCTCTATGACATACGACAGGGTTTACTCTATGGCATAGGACCGAGTTTACTCACTGACATACGGCCGGGTTAACTCTGGGCTCTATGACATACGGCCGGGTTTACTCTATGACATACGGCCGGGTTTACTCTATGACCTACGGCCGGAATTACTCTGGGCTCTTTGACATACTGCCGGGTTTACTCTATGACATACGGCCGGTTTTACTCTATGATATACGGCCGGATTTACTCTGGGCTCTTTGAAATACGGCCGGGTTTACTCTATGACATACGGCCGGTTTTACTCTATGACATACGGCCGATTTAACTATGAGCTATATGACATACCCCCGGGTTTACTGTATGCTCTTTTACATACGGCCGGGTTTACCCGATGACTAACGGCCCGGTTTACTCTGGGCTCTATGACAAACGGCCGAGTTTACTATGGGCTCTATGGCATACGGCCGGGTTTACTCTATGACATACGGCCGGGTTAACTCTATGACATACGGCCGGTTGTACTCTATGACATACGGCCGGGTTCACTCTGGGCTCTATGAAATACGGCCGGGTTTACTTATGACAAACGGCCGGGTTTACTCTATGACAAACGGCCCGGTTAACTATGGGCTCTATGGCAAACGGCCGAGTTTTCTCTGGGCTCTATGACAAACGGCCGAGTTAACTATGGGCTCTATGACATACGGCCGGGTTTACTCTATGACATACGACCGGGTTTTCTCTATGACATACGGCCGGGATTACTCTATGACATACGGCCGGATTTACTCTAGGCTCTTTGACATACGGCCGGGTTTACTATATAACATACGACCGGGTTTACTATGGGCTCTATGACGGGTTTACGCTATGCTCTTTTACATATGGATGGGTTTACCCGATGACTTACGGCCCGGTTTACTCTGGGCTCTATGACAAACGGCCGAGTTTACTATGGGCTCTATGGCATACGGCCGGGTTTACTCTATGACATACGGCCGGGTTAACTCTATGACATACGGCCGGTTGTACTCTATGACATACGGCCGAGTTCACTCTGGGCTCTATGACATACGGCCGGGTTTACTTTATGACAAACGGCCGGGTTTACTCTATGACATACGGCCCGGTTAACTATGGGCTCTATGGCAAACGGCCGAGTTTTCTCTGGGCTCTATGACAAACGGCCGAGTTAACTATGGGCTCTATGGCATACGGCCGGGTTTACTCTATGACATACGACCGGGTTTTCTCTATGACATACGGCCGGGATTACTCTATGACATACGGCCGGATTTACTCTAGGCTCTTTGACATACGGCCGGGTTTACTATATAACATACGGCCGGCTTTACTATGGGCTCTATGACATACCGGGTTTACTCTATGCTCTTTGACATACGGCCGGATACCCGATGACATACGGCCCGGTTTACTCTGGGCTTTATGACAAACGGCCGAGTTTACTTTTGGCTCTATGACATACGGCCGGGTTTACTTTATGACATACGGTCGGGTTTACTCTATGACATACGGCCGGGTTTACTCTATGACATACGACCGGGTTAATTCTATGACATACGGCCGGGTATACTCTGTGCTCTATGACATACGTCCGGGTTTACTCTGGGCTTTATGACATACCGCCGGGTTTACTCTATACTTTTTTACATACGGCCGGGTTTACCCGATGACATACGGCCCAGTTAACTCTGGGTTCTATGACTAACGGCCGAGTTTACTATGGGCTCTATGACAAACGGCCGGGTTTACTTAATGACATACGGCCGGGTTTACTCTTTGACATACAACCGGATTTACTCTGGGCTCTTTGACATACGGCCGGGTTTACTCTATGACATACGGCCGGTTTTACTCTATGACATACGGCCAGGTTTTCTCTGGGCTCTATGCCGTACGGCCGGTTTTACTCTATGACATACGACCGGGTTTACTCTATGACATACCGCCCGGTTAACTCTGGGCTCTATCGCAAACGGCCGAGTTTACTCCGGGCTCTATGACATACGGCCGGGTATACTCTATGACATACGGCCGGCTTTACTCTATGACATACGAATGGATTAACTCTGGTCTCTATGACATACGACTGGGTTTACTCTATGACATACGGCCGGGTTTACTCTATGACATACGGCCGGATTTATTCTGGGCTTTTTGACATACGGCCGGGTTTACTCTATGTCATACGGCCGGTTTTACTCTATGACATACGGCCGGGTTTACTCTGGGCTCTATTACATACCGCCGGGTTTACTCTGTGCTCTTTGACATACGGACGATTTTACCCGATTAAATACGGCCCGGTTTACTCTGGGCCCTATGACAAACGGCCGAGTTTACTACGGGCTTTTTGACATACGGCCAAGTTTACTTTATGACATACGGCCGGGTTTACTCTATGACATACGGCCGGGTTTACTCTATGACATACGACCGGTTTATTTATGGCATACGGCCGGGTATACTCTGGGCTCTATGACATACGGCCGGGTTTACTCTGGGCTCTATGACATACGGCCGGTTTTACTCTGGGCTCTATGACATACGGTCGGGTTTACTCTGGGCTCTATGACATTTGGCCGTGTTTACTCTGGGCTTAATTACATTTCGCCGGGTTTACACTGGGCTCTATGACAAACGGCCGGGTTTACTCTGAGCTCGTTGGATTTCCTCAGAGAACGAGACTATATCGATATTAGCAATACTTTATTTAAATAAGTGATTGAGAAAAGAAATGCTTCTAGCTTAGCTAACGTTCCGTTCATTTAAGCTTAAGATGATTGTAACTTATGTTGTAAAACACATTCTGGAATAAATATGTTTAAACCAAAATAAGTGAATTTACCTTTTTTTCTAAATTCATGCATTTCCTTTAATTAAATTAGTTTAAATAGGAATGTAAAGATGTCCACTGGTTAGGCAAGCGCACGTTACGTACGGAAGGCTTTTTCAGCAGGCTTGAAGGATTTTTTTTACATTCATTCATCATTATCGTATTTTAATGATACCGCAATAATGACAAAACAGACTTTATGAATATTAAAAGTGTGTTACGGGTCAAGACATTCACATGTCAATTTAAATTTGGCTAAGTCGCATCAAATATTAATTTAGTTATTGGTGACAAACATTACATTTTAAAATTTGTCAAAAACTTAATTTATCCTTATCAGATTGAGGCGCACATTTCTAAAAAAAAATGTGCACGACACAACTTCTAATGCATAGTTGAGGTATTAAATGTATGAGATGACTTAAATCTCTTTAAATGAAAAAAAAAAGAAAACCTAGCTATGAGCCGCGTTCTGAGAAAAGTGTGCTTAATGCGTGTGCGTAAAGTGATTAGCCTGTACGGACTGCACAGGCTAATCTGGGACGACACTTTCCGCTCTTATGGTATTTTTAGTTTCAAGGAAGTCCCTTTTACCAAAAATCAAGTTTAGGCGGAAAGTGTCGTCCCTGATTAGCCTGTGCGGACTGCACAGGCTAATCTGGGACGACACTTTACGCACATGCATTAAGCCCAGTTTTCACAGAACAAGGAACATATTTTTGAAAACTTAATTAAATCGTTGAAGCTTACATCCTTTGAAAATACGGTGTATTCAACACGCAGCACAATCAACATAACATTTACAGACGTTGTTTTTAACATATTACAAATAAATCATGGTTCTAAACTGATTAGTATATAAATTAAATACAATATCTAATAGTTATAGAAAGCGGTTATCGGCTAACGCTAAAACGTTCTAAAATGATTTTTATAAAAGATATATACTTTGCAATAGTTATAGTATGTCTTTCTCGGTAAACACTAAAATTATCTTCTTATTTGTCATTTACTAGTATCAGTTTCTTAATTCTGTACTAAAATATCACACATTTCATATAAAACGAGCAATAAATATGAAATATAATGCATAAACTTTGACTGAAAACAATGAATATGTTTGATAATTATATATTGCACACTAGTGTATAATACTTTTAACAATAATTGCAGTGGTCATTTTAGGAAAATACTTATCAAAGTTTTCACTGAAAATAATGCATCGGTATAATGAGCATAGTGATGTACATTATTCGCATAAGTTGTCAAGATAAACATGAACATTTATTATCTATAACGGGGTCTATGAGAGATAAATGAAATACACTAAAGTGTGAACAATCTAAAACTAAGAACTATGACCTCACATATGTATCACGTGAGCAGCGAAGTCCACGGCGTCTTTGCAGACTTTCCCACAAACGTTACACTGCCAATGGTTGTTGACGTTATGGAGACCCATATGTAAGAAGTAGATCGCCTTGTTGAAAAATACAATCTCGCAGTATTTGCACATGGGTTCGTTTGACTCGCTTTTAGCATCTGGTCCACGGATTTCATTCTCCTTGTCAACACTTGGCAGTTTTAAACCAGACAATAGTTCTGGCGCTGCAATAGAGCTTTCATTTTTGTGTAGATTGAGTTGGTCTTGAGCCCGTGTGGGTTCAATGTCAGAATCCTCAACGTTGTACTCTTGCTGTTCTTCCGGTTGATTTACTGGTAATTTTAAACCGAGGTCCTTTCCGAACACTGAGTATATAATACGTCGCTCATTGGTCGATAATGCTTGAACACTAGAGAGAACATTTTTCAGATCTGACAACTTATCTCCTTCATCTTCACTGTCCGGAGTTGAGCAATGTCCGTTTTGTAGTGTTTCAGAATGTTCTGGATCAAAACTCGGTTGTGTTTGCACAGATATTTCGCCCAACGACACCGGTCTTTGCGGTAAAATGTCACTGTCCGTAGATTTTTCCCTGGTTAAAAATGAAGCACTGTTCCGCCTCAACCGCACGGCAGCTTCTATTGCGGTCTGTTCATGATTTAGGGGGTCATTCTCAGGTCCTTTGTCTGCAACAGCACTGTATGTTTGAGGTTGTAGATTTACGTCACAACTTGTATTCGTTTGTATTGACATTTGCTCATGCTTATCCATGTGCCATTTATATTCAGATGTAGCATAGAAGGTAATATTGCAAAGCTTGCAAAACAAACTACCATTAGCTGTGTCATCACATTTTTCATGAACAACAACCCCGTTTGTTGCGGTAGAAAACCGAGATTTCTTACCGACAGAAGAAACATCGGAATGGTTGGTCGGGAAGTGGCGTTTGTATGAATTTCCTGATTTTTCGATGAGATTGGTATCAAAATGCGTATGACAGAGCACGTGCATTGCCAGGATTTCACGTGACCGAAAAGTCTCATTGCAGTGCGAGCAGACGTATGCCATTGCCATGGACTTTATAGTTGCTAGCCATGACATATAGTTGCTGGCTGCTGTGGTTTGAGTAATCGCCGAGGACGGGGTTAGGTATTCATGTGCCCTTGTGAAAGATGTCTTTGCGTTGGCGTGATCCGACATCACGTGCATTGCGAGCGCGTCTTGGTCACAAAAGATGCCACCACAGAAAGAACACGTCTGACCCTTGCCATATTCTTTAACTACAGCTACCGTATCGCGTTTATCTGAATCCGGAAGACATACCTTGTCAAGTACGGACTTGAGATATTCGTCCTGATCCACACTTGACGTCACATCTTCTAAGCAACGCTGCAATGTGTCATGATTTTCACGGCTAATGCTGAGATCCTCAGCGTCCGACTGGAGACTGCTGGTTCCGTTGACTACACTGGAGTTCTCGCCGAGGTTATTGTAACAGTGGAATATGTTTTCGGCGGGTTTACATCTCTGGTTCATAGCCCGCATCATCATATGCATGGCGTAAGCGTCTCGATACAGGAATACCGTTTTGCATTCGTCGCAAGAGAAAGTATTCACATATCCTACTTCCGAATCAATGTAATCTTTAATGTACTGTTTCCCGTCTCCTAATACAGTGGTAGTCCTATTTTCGTCCAAGCCGGAAAACATATATTTAGATCCCGTACGCTGGTGGGACATGCCGTGAGTTAAGTACCTTTTAAACGATTTAAACTTTACGCCACACAGCGCGCAAGAGTACCTGTAGTTAGAGTAAGCTGAGATAGCACGAGGTGAGCTTTCGTTGTTCTCCGTAGAAATGCTCGTATTCTTATAAGAAGCATTACTCCTTGTGGAATGGTGATCTTTCAGATGTTTTCGCAGGTCATCGCGATCTTTGCAGACGACATCACACAAAAGGCACGAAAAGTTTCTTTTGTCCGTATGGATTTTTTCGACGCTCTCGTGTGAGTTTGTGTGGCCATTTTGAATGTTTTCGCTTGCAGACGCCACTTTAAAAGTCTGGCTATCCTCTTCCGTTTCGATTTTAACAGTTACACTTTCCATTGCACACGAGATGTTTCCGAATGTGCCAAATAGGTCTCAACTTCTGACTAGATGTTGACCACTACGTCGCAATAAGCTGGTTCGCTAGTTTGTGTTTGGCGAACCTAGGCACATGCTTCCCGCTGGTGTCAACGAATGAATTATTTGTGAGGTACAATTCGTTATAACTGAAGTAAAGGAAAATAATTTGAGTTGCCGACACGCGATGAATAATTTATGCACCTATCTTTAGACTGCCATTCTTTTCTCGCAAACTCATTTATTATTAATAAAGTTGGAATTCAACGCAACTATTACTATCAGAATACGTTCATTATACAAATTGTATGCTATAACGGGACGATTCTTTCAAACGAGTTTAGTTTGTCGATCATACAACTAAAAACACCAACATGCATGCATGACTTCATAATGAAATATCTTTTTCGCATTTGTTCTCAATAAAACTCATTTCTTTATTATTTCTTTATAATGACAGACATATTGATCGCAAACTAAACATCGGACATCATTACAATAAAACTATACACTACCATATAACTTCAACTGAAATTACCTTTAATAGTATTATAACAAATTAATGATTTTCAAATGATAGTTTTCACAGAAGAGCGTAAAAAAGATGTACGATTACATTCTATGTATTTTAAGAACGCACACACTGATTAACTGAAGACGGGTAACACACGGCGTACATTAGAACGTGACAGCAGTGAATGTAAAATTTTGGAGATGATTGAAGCATGACACATGTTAATAATATAGGTCTGTGAAGGCCGCATTTTGCATATACGTAAACAAAAGGATCTTATTTGTTGATACATTTGAAAACTTTGATTTGTGATTTATATCGCACATCACTTTAATGCGCCGTTGGACTCGTGTACAGTAAAAACTACAACCAGTAAAAAATGTTATAAATTAGTTATCTCTGTCAGCTTTGGTATTAAACTGCTTTCAGCATAGTAATTTATATATAAAACTAAAATGATAAAAAGCAATTTCCCCTGAGCGGATTATACCCAGCAAGCGTTGTAACGTACATACACCGAGTACCCTGCATGCTAAATTATTCAGGACTGTCACTCTCATGGTAGGAAAATCAATCGCTTGTCATCAGAAATTCATCAATTATTAATAGTCATAAGCTCTGAGTTTAACATTTTTCCTTAAATGCTAAATTATTGACAACTTCTATAGAAATGGGCAGAACTGCCATACACATGTTGATAAAATGAACAATTAATTGGTTTCATACGAAAAGATGGTGATAAAATTTGAAATATATTAATTAATTTTAAGCCGCGCTCTGTGAAAAGGGAGTTTTATGCATGGGCGTAGAGTGTATTCCCGGCTAAGAATGAGCAGTCCGCACAGGCTAATCAGGGACGACTCTTTCCGCATTAACTGGATTTTTGCAAAGAAGAAACTTTCTTTAAACAAAATCATAAAAGTAAAAAGTGGCGTCCCTGATTAGAATATGCGGACTGCACATGCTTATCTGGGACGACACTTTACACACATGCGTTAAACCCCATTTTCACAGAGCACGACCCATTCGTAATGCGAGTTTTTCATTTCGTTTGGTTTCATTTGTTAACCCTTTACCACTGAAAAACGTATTTTGACGCATTTGTAGTTACTGAGAAAGTTTAATTGAATAAAAGACCTTTCTTACTAGATTCAAGTTTTAACAATTTCATTTACAACCCTTGATTACTGATGAGCAGAAAGCAGCATAAAACCTGAACAGACTGTGAGTTATTCGCAGGCTGTTCTGGCTTTATGCTGTTTGCATAAAGCCATTTTCACTTTGCTTCTTATAGGGTAAAGGGTTAAACCACGTCTTTCGAGTGAGCACTATGTTCCTTATTCCTTTTGATTTTAAGGAACCTGTTTTAAGATTGACAAAATAACAATTAAACATTCAATTGCCTCCAAAATATATGCCTTATATTCAAACAAGCGAAAATGCACTCAAAACAACATCATAACACACGTTATTTACAAGATTGTGTATAGACTACATCCATAATGGTCATTCGTTTTTAACATTGCAAACCAGACCATATCGAAAAACAACACTTATATATACGATAAACAATCAAAGCAATTAAGTATAAACAATGCATAGCAAACGTACTCAACCATACTTCCTAAATACAAGCTATAATTATCGCGATAACTAAAGATTTTTTTCAATAAAATAACTCAGACAGACATTTAATATGCGCATTTCGACCAATGATGACATGAAATTTTATAGACGAAACTCGATTCATGCATTTGACACCTATGTAACATTCATATCAACGTTTAAATATCTAAGTATGAATAATACATTTGTGGGGAAAAAAACTGTTCCTCGTATAAGAAAAAGCATAAGACACATGTGATACAATCAAAGCTATAGCTATATCACGCATTTGAAACGCCCTTTGCAAACACGAGTAATAAATAAAGCATGTAATCTATGATTATGTAATTCAAGAGTATCAGGATAATAAACGCGAGTCAGCGTACTACGATGATGTTACTATAGGGCCTGTCCTTGTACACGGCTCTCGCGGCACGTGAGCTAAGCACATGACTCCCCGTAGCAGTTCGGCACGCAACAGACGGAACCTCCGGCGTTAGCACTTCTTCAGCCAGATGCAAACTAATTGCGATGGAAATGGTGATGAACATAGAGACTCCGACTTGATGGCGTGTTGGCGGCAGTGATGATCATGGTGAGACGCATTCTGAGAAAACTTGCTTTAATGCATGTGCGTAAACTTTCGTCCCATATTTGCCTGTGCAGTCCGCACAGGCTAATCAGGGACGACACTTTATCCCATCATCAGACGTGCATTATCGAAATAAACCACTGTGGAATAAACTTTCCTCTATTTCGGCAGTGCTGAAATATAGCTGTCACGCGCGGCGGAGAATGGTCATATTACTCGGAATCAACTATAAAGTAATCATTTTTAGTAAAATCGAATCAGATTCAACGAAACAAACAATTTGATACCAAGATGTAATATATTTTTAACACATGCAACTAAAAAAAACAACACATTATTTACAAATATTAAGTACTCGTGACGTCATTATTAACACGTCATACGACACAATGCATGTTCTTTCACGCTAAAGCTGCAGTTGTTTAGTGTTTTTTCCCATTATTTCTTAAAAATCAGGGACGTAGAGGTATGGTAAACAGAAAAACAGGTTAGTTACTGATCTTTATGTAATGTATTAGGCTCGGCACGATAAAACCAATAAAACAATGTTTGCTTAAAATGACTTTGGGATTTTCCGTGTAGTTCGATTTTCCTATTCTATTTTTAAAGAAATAATTTACGACTAAGAAATTGATGGGATAAATCGAATACTAGGTCGGTGCCGAATAAAGCAAAGTTTATTTTGCTCGGCATGAAAATCTGAACCACTCGCCAAGGCTCGTGGTTCAGATTTTCTAAGCCTCGCAAAATAAACTTTGCTTTATTCGGCACCGACCTAGTATTCTCTATTTCCGCCTTAACTGGATAATCGTGTAAAAGAGACTTCCTTTCACGAAAATTTCCATAAAAGCGGAAAGAGTCGTCCCTGAGTAGCCTGTGCGGACTGCACAGGCTTATCTGGGACGACACTTTACGCACATATATTATGTTCAGTTTTCTCAGAAGACTCATGGTAATAGCAGTAGTGAAGATTATTTTGTTTTGGTTGTTTAGATGATAATCTGAATGAAGAATATAAGAGTACTGATTCATACGTGCATATCGGTTTGCGACCATTTAAGTATCAGCAAATATAGCCATTGTGTTATTAATGGCCGTGCAATAGCATCATGTAAAAATGAAACCAAGTTGTTTATAAAGTTTTAACATTATAATAGCATGTTTAATTTCCCCCTAATGTTTTTAAACGCCGGGAATGTGTCTTCAATATCGGTCGAATCGAAACAAATGCAGTCTTGTTGGTGTCGAGAGTTGATTTCTCTTGCATAACAACCGTTTGAATATGTAATGGGTGCCGTTAATCTCAGTCTGGTGAAAAGGTATCTCGAACTTCTTGGCAGAATGTACGAGCGCATATTCAAATTTGATTCAAAACTTCGATAAACATCTAACTTTGAATGTTATTTAACGTAATATACCAGTCTGTGTAAAGTGATCAGATATTATGCGTCTAATTCAACTTAAAATGTGCTAGGGTTATTATTAATTTGAATTATAAAATCAAATGCATAACTGAAGCCATTGTCATCAAGCAGTTTTGAACATTAAATATCCAAATTTGACTTTCATCAGGATATTTACTTACACTATCTTTATCATCAGAAATTAACAGTAAAATCAAGTCAATGTCGTCAATCATTAAGACACCTATGGAGGAGTATTTTACTTTTCCTCTTATTCAAAAGTCAAATACTCCCCCATAAGTGTCGTAATGATTACTATAGATTTAATTTCTTCAAACAAATATACATATTGCTTTTTCAACTATTTATATCACAAGGAGGTGCAGGCTATTCTTCATAACAGTTGGGTAATTTCATATCCTATTGTGAACAACACTGGTCATGAATATTGTTTTCTGTAATTATAATATTTGTGTATATCAGCCACTTCTGTTTATCGTAAACTATTTCAAGAATAATGTAATCCACGTTTTTAAACTCTGACTTTGTACAATAATGTACTAGGCTGTTTTTGTTAACTTTTTGTTATTGTTATTGGTCGTGTTAATTAAGATATGGAAATTGTATAAGTGTGTGTGTGTGTGTGTGTGTGTGTGGTGTGTGTGTGTGTGTGTGTGTGTGTGTGTGTGTGTGGTGTGTGTGTGTGTGTGTGTGTGTGGTGTGTGTGTGTGTGTGTGTGTGTGTGTGTGTGTGTGTGTGTGGTGTGTGTGTGTGTGTGTGTGTGTGTGTGTGTGTGTGTGTGTGTGTGTGTGTGTGTGTGTGTGTGTGTGTGTGTGTGTGTGTGTGTGTGTGTGTGTGTGTGTGTGTGTGTGTGTGTGTGTGTGTGTGTGTGTGTGTGTGTGTGTGTGTGTGTGTGTGTGTGTGTGTGTGTGTGTGTGTGTGTGTGTGTGGTGTGTGGTGTGGTGTGTGTGTGTGGTGTGTGTGCGTGCGTGCGTGAGTTAGAGTGTGTGCATATGGGAAAATGTAATCAACAATACATTTATATTCTTAAATACCGGTACTTTCTGTTAATAAATATTTGTTCCTTGAGACCATTTCAATATTGGAAGAGAAATAAATAATATAAGAGAAGTCATACAATATACTTGCTTTTTATGACACTTCTATTACACTGTTACAGTACTCTTATGTCCGTCAAAGTCTACATGCTTGCATTATAATGTAGAAATGCATTATACATACCATAGTTGTTTGAAGGCCTCATTGAAAATAAGATTGCCATTGTTAAACTGTTTGCATGACTTTGTATCAATGCGTTTGTCTTTATGAGTTACCTTCGGAAAAAAAGAGATTATTATTATTATTGATATGCAAACCGGATTGTAAACGATTTTGTAAAAACTGCTCGAGATTTTCTACAAATAAACAAAATGATAAGGGAGACATTAACTCCCCATGCCGGAGTCCCACTGCAAATGAAAAATAGTAAGAATAGTAAGACAATTACTTCATACAATATTTAAACTTTTTTACATCTTCCGCTCTCTTATGTTTGAGCGTATCTATTTAAATAAGCATATTTTATTAAAATCGTCACTAATTAAAGCATGACTTTCTAATTATTTCTTTTTTGCGAACAAAAATATTGCGCTCGATAAAGATATTTAATACTTCTGCTAAATCCTGGTAACTTCAAACATAAAATCCCATTTATGTACAGCATATACGGTAAATGTTATTTGCGAATAGCAAATATTTCGAACAATGATTGTAAGTTACAGCAATAAAAAATTATGTGTCGAGATAATCTGCGTAGCGTTATCCAAAGAGGATAACTCCAAAACTATAAACGGTTTACTGACATAAAACCTCAAGATATGGATATTGGATCCCAATCCCACATTTCATATCCATTCCTCCCCTCGTGGGATTCGACAGTTTTAACGACGAGTTATTGTTCACAAGCGGCGCGGATTAGAATACCGGTAAAAGAAACAATTAAATTTGCTCTAATGTTTTACGCTATAATTATTGCTTTTATTGTTTCAATTAAGGTTCTTCTGTTATTACATACTTTAAGTATGAACAAATGTGAACAAGCCCCGTCAAAAGACAATGCTATTCATATTCGTGCCCGGTTTGGTTTAAATTAGAAAATCACATCGTGTTTAGATAAGATTTTTAGAAAGAATTTAAAAAATAGCAGTAAACACGAGTAGTTTGAAGTTACACTTTTAAAGACGGGCAGCATGTTTGAAAGATAGATTACATATAATAATAGATTTACAATGCAAAACGTAAACATGCTACGTTAAACTGCTTTTTCAAGTAAGATTAGATTACAGAGCATCAAATGTTGTTTCCTAAATTAATCTTGTTCACATATTTTATACAGCTTTCTCACATTTGTTAAATTTAATTTCAACCATTAGAATGGTTTGTTTTTACTTTATTATAACCGTAACCTTTAAGATATCAAGGAATTTCCGTAAGAAATATTCTAAATATAGAAATAAATATACTAGACATCCCTAATTTTGGAAAATAATTTATCAAATTTAGAAGGATGGGGGAGTCCACTAGGCATAAATGGGTTAACTTGTTGTGTTTGCGGAATAAATAAATACGATAAATATATCGATCATGCAACATTCTCTTGATATCGATCTACATAAAATTCTAAGAAGATACACGCTGCGTTTCATAAATATAAAAAACACACAGAATTATCAACATTTAACGCGTAAAGGGAGATCTCAAGTCGGATCACAGCGCAATAATCTGTTTTTGAATACGTAATGTTTGTCGTATACGATATGCAAAATCAGGATACATAAAAATAATATTTACTTAAACTTATGGTTAATAAACAAAACAATCTGAAGCGTTCGGAACTCGGTTTTAACGCATTCTTTGTTGAATTTCAATTCACCAGGACTCAAAATATTTATTGATTGATTAACAGCGATACATGGAAAATGAACACGGTTTTTCTTTCTTCGTCGATTAAATTATTAATTACAGCCAAAAAAGGAGATAATAAACTGTGTATGATATATTATATATATATATTTTTGTGTTTAAAGTGTATTTGTCACTTAAGTTGTTACTTTATGAGGCGTCATCTGATGTTTCTGTAGGA
The DNA here is from genome assembly GCF_020536995.1 of Dreissena polymorpha. Lineage (NCBI taxonomy): Eukaryota > Metazoa > Mollusca > Bivalvia > Myida > Dreissenidae > Dreissena > Dreissena polymorpha. The sequence goes on along the minus strand of NC_068356.1, from coordinate 103,581,140 downwards.
AATGCGCCTTTAGTGGGTTTTTTTACTTTTTTTTAAGGGAGGAAACTGTTGTTCAATACAAATGAGGTATTCACGAGTTGTCTCTAAGCGTTCCTTTGCTCAGAAATGTTGTTATAAACAAGCAATTTTATGGGATTATTGACATATATTAGTTGTTATTTATTTTGTTACTCATCATTATTATACCACCGGTATGTATTTCTACGATCAATTTATAATTAAAACTATTTTTATTACAACGCACATATAGATCTACCTGCTAGTACGAACAGCTTGTCAGTGTTCGTAAAGTAAAAAGGAAGTACGAAGCAATTCATAAAAACCATTGGCTTCGTCAAGGCAATACAGATTAACAGCATAGCAATCATTTCAAAGTGTGATGGTGAAATAGACGCGTATATCAAACGTCACGGGTAAAAGTTCCACCATTTCACTCAGTTTTTGTTTTGTTTGACTATGGATTAGGTAAGAACCTCTAAGTTACTTAGCGCTATTAAGGTCGAATATAGGCTTTTATATACGTTAATGAATACAGATGGCTTCAATTATCCGTATCAATAGTAATGAAATAGAAAACTACACTGCGAGCCATATATACAAATAGTCAACACAGCTAGGCATTCCAAGCATGTATATTACCGACTCCTATTTCCAGTCTTTAGTTATGTAACATCCACTCAGTTATTTTGCTGTAACGATCGAATTGAGGATTTTTTATGCTTTAATGCGCACAGTTGACTTCAAATATCCCTGTAAATAATAAGGAAGTAGAAAGCATATTTAGGACCCCTTTGCAAATAGTGAACAGAAAGGCAGCCACCAATTGTTAACGAACGGAAGTTTAAGGCCGCATGGCTTGCCAATAGTTCACCAATAGGCGCGAGGTGGGGTTTCCAAATATTCCATTTATGATATTTTACACATTTTCACCTTGTGTATAAAACTGTGTATACACAGTGATGTTAACAACACATATTCACATTCAGACACATTTAGATATATGTTTCATGTAATATGCGAGATCCGCACTGTCGCAAAGTGCCATTTTGCTGTGTTACTCGAGGCTGGTCTTTCAGAAATCAATCTATCTTGCAGACGAGTCTGGAGATATTCTATGTATTACGATTGACGCCATAATTATGTTAATATTTTGCATGCGTAGTTCATCTTTAGCCCACGTGGTCCATACTATTATAGTAGTGACGCTCGATTGGTCATTGTCGGCTCGAGTACTTTAAGTACCCCGGGTACGGAAAATATACTAACACGTATCCGGCCATTTTAGACTGTAACCGAGTTTTATTCTCGCCCCACAATCTGATGTCGTAAAACGCGCTTCGGAATACGAAACAAATTCTCTTTGAACAAAACGTGCCTCGACAGGTTTGATTTGAGTAAGATTTTCGATAATATAGTGGCCATTTTTCAGAATATTGACACAAATATGAACATAATTAACTTGACAAAAGCCGACAAGTGTTAGAATTCCCAGGTACGTTGCAGTATATTTTACGTACCCGAGGTACATTTAAGTAAACTAAAGAGTACCCGGTGTACATTTCAGTAGTATCCGAGTGACAATGACCAATCGAGCAGTAGTGACAGATCCATGTATAAAAGATCTATCAATAAACAGTTTAATCGATAGAACTTTGCATATACTCCAGGCCCGTACCCAGGCACTGGGCCCAGGGGCCCGGGCCCCCAGCTGGCTGTCGAGTAATGATTTTTTAATAACGGGCCTACTGCAAATTTTCTCACATGAAAGGGCCCACAATACACTTCCCTGCAATACAAATGCGCCCTGATACACAATGGGATTAGCGCTAATTTACTCGCCAGTGGAGATAAGCCCCTAGGCTATGTTTTCTTATCACCTTGTACACACATCCCCGATCTGTCAATTGCCCATTGTGCTCAATGCTTCATCTATTGATGGTGGGTGTAACACGTCTTTTGATTGGACAAGGAAAGAGAAACAGCGAATGGATGGAACTGATACAGAAGGTCGTAGGTCTGAGCGATGATAGTGTTTTCTCTTTTAAATTCAAACCTCCTCTAGAGTCATAGCTTATTAAACATTTCTGTGAAAACTGTGTGTAGATGATAAACATTTTATAATGAATTTACTTTGAAACTTTATCTAGAAGAGGTTTGATTTCAAAGAGAAAATACTAGTAGGTTATATGTCAGTTACTGACATATAACCAAAATAGTATTTTGTCTTTGAAATCAAACCTCCTACACAGTCACAATTTATGTTACATTTCATAATAAAGGTTTTTTAGTTTCAAACGTTGCTGTTACTTCTTCATAAAGTGTTATACATTTCTGAAATCTAAAGCTTAAAATATGTGTGTGAATTTCACACCAAGGGGCCGTCGATAAAGCATGTCACGACTTTTTTTGACCATTTTTACCCCCCCCCCCCCTCCGCATGTCACAATCTGTTATAAAATTTTGGACCCCCCACCCCTAAAGTACGTCACAAACTCACACTTTCGAACATTTTTTTAAAATTAATACTTTATTCAAATTTAATCTAAAACACAATTCACTTTTAAACCGTATTAAAATGTCACTTACCGGTAAAAGAACTTTCTAATTACAGGCTTTTATAACTGTAGGATTGTTACGATGGGCAGTATTAATATTTATCCACATGTTAACCTCTGATAAAAACGAAATTATAATTTGGATTTTCTTTTAAACCATTACTAACTAAAAATGGAACAGTCCAATAAATTATTTCGTCATTGAAATATGTGTGGAGGTTGTGCCTATAAACTTGAAACTTGCTAATTTGATGAAACGCCTATTTATATAATTATATTCAATGGCTTTGTACAAAACATATATATGTACATAAAATTGATAAAAGATATTGATATTGATAATATTATGCAGCATTAGTTAAAGGATTAATGATCTTAAAATGTGTGATATAAATAAGAATGCTATAAGGAACTTAAGCAATAAAACAATACCGGCTACACTATTAAAACACATTAAAAGTAAAATATTATGTAATAAATTGATATAACTAGAGTTAAGACAATAATTATAATGATAATATGAGCAAATATTTGGCAACATAAAGACACTGTTTTTCATTAACTAAAAGGATACTTAAAAGGATAGTTCTGCTCTCTGGCTGTCGGATCCCACAGCTACCGGTCACCTGTCATACTTAAGGACACTTCTTTTGGGTTTTAACCTTATTTGAACTATCGTGACTACAAGTCACAAATAGACTGACCAAGTGTGACTACAAGACACAACTTGAAGGTTAAAATTACAGTGTGACTATAAGACACAACTAGAAGGCCTAAGCATGACTAAAAGGCAGCTGGTTTATGTAATTCAATCATTGAGCAAAGAAGCCCTAATGATTCTTGGTTACCAGTCACTTGTACAATAAATATCCTTTTCGAGCAAAGAAGCCCGCACAATTCTTGTATTGCTTGGTCCTATGAGTCCTAGTGCGCGCTTAGTGACAAATAAGCCCGTACAACTGAGTCTCGATTATTTTTTTAAATCACAGGTATTCCAATTAAAATAGGTTGTAAAAGTTTCTAAAGAGAAATGTTTTCAAATTCCTTTTGAAAATGTTTATTGATGCGGAAGTCCGGATGCTTGATGGAAGGTCATTCCACAGTTTCGGACCAACAACTCCGAAACTCCTGTCCATGAAAGTTTTTCTCTTTGTGCGTTTCACATCATAACATCCGTCATACATCCTATTGAATAAGCCCAGGGCCCTCAATCTATCAAATCTGCCGCCGAATTTCGGCAGTCCCCCACCTGAAAAGTATACTTTTTTCCCCTTTTGGGGGGAAAAATTCCCCCTAAAAAAAATGTGTCTCATGATTATTATATCTCAATTCTATTTCAATTTAATCTTTTCAAACATACTCAATCATGAAAAATGCAATGAATATAGTGCAAACATGTACAAATGTAATAATGAGAGAGAAAGTAAATAAAATCCCCCAATAAGGGAAACGCCGCGAAAATTCCCCCTCCTAAGGGCTGCGGACCCCTTCTCCCAAAGTAGTGTGAGGGCCCTGAAGCCGGCCCAGCCAAGTTGCCTATTAAACATTCGAACAACAGAATCAGGAGATACGCAATTCGTCTTATTTTGTACATAAAACTAATTCAAATGTTTCACAAAGTTTTGAAAATTATTTTTAAATTCTACTTAAGAAATAATAAATAAATTAGACATTTTTTTTAAATAAATGTGTGACATCACACATGGCCTGACCCCCCTCCCTCATGTTACAAACTGTCACACTTTCTTACCCAACCTCCCCCCACCTGGAGCGTGACATACTTTATGGACGGCCCGTAATGGTTAAAGCTTTAGACTTCAGAAAGATGCTGGTTTACTTGTTATATATCCATAAATTTATAAAACAACACAATGTTTCTATATGCACAAAAATTACCTTGAACAATGCCTAATTAAAAAATCTATTCGGGAGGGTCAGCCCCTCCCGCACCCTTCCCGTTTGGCCCCCCCCCCCCCCAGTCAAAATTTCCTGGGTACGGCCCTGTACTCTTGTTTGCTTATATCGTATTTTATGATCCAAATGGGACAAATATAACATATATAAAAATAGGGAAGGATTAATTGTGCAAGATTCTTATCATTTAAATATATAATCGGAAAACAGACTGTAGTCCCGGGGTTTCAACGCAATACTAAATTATACGCGTGACTTGTTTTCATTCATACTCGGTTTAATTTCATAAATTACAACAAAGCCAGTGTGATATTCCTGTAGCATTGAGCACGATTCATGTCGGAGAGCTCATACATTCGTCATAACGTTACGATGTATTTAATGATTCATAAAGGTCAATGTAAGGTTAATGTTGGCGCGATGCAGGATCTTACGAAGTGTTCATGTATAGTAAATACCGACTATAGAAATTGCTTACACTGATAAGTTTTAGTTTAAACCTTTTTATTTAAGCTCGATTGCATCTGAAGCCTAAGGCTTATATAAACGCTCTCGAGTCCGTTTCGTGGGCCTAGAACCAGAACTTGGTGTTTTTGAGGATGAAAAGAACGCTCCTACGGTGGGAATCGAACCCGTGACCTCCCGGTCGCTTGGCGGACACCATAGCCATTACACCACGGCGACCTGTCAAAAGTTTTGATTAGTTTTGACGTAAGGAAGAATGTAGACTAAGATTCATTATTTTAATTAAGAGAATGGTTTTTTAGTAAATAAAAATGGATGCAAATCTTCTTCGTTTGATGTTTTAGAAACAGTTTTTTTTGTTTTGCTTATATGTATATACCAATACAAAGCACGAGGTGTTTAGTAGGATTTCAACATACTAAAATATATGCTGTTTTTATATATAAGTGCGATTAAATAAAAACAAAATACTACTTCAAATACACATTATTAATGTTTTTGCAACAAAACAACACACGCTAGGACAAGATGTCTATTAATGCGACATTTCAATTGAGCTTCGTGCCCGCAGATCGTTCTCCAAAACGTGTCGTCTGCCGCAGAGAATTAATTTAAAGGCTTTTCGGAACCTTCGGATTTTCATTCCATAAATCAACCAATTCAACGCGCAGTTCAGATATCCCAACAAAAGAGCGAGACTTTGCCATACCTTCAAATCTTCTGCCACAAATATTAACTGGTACAAGGACATGACACAGAAAGGCCCCCAGCAAATGAGAAATGCTGCAGACATAGCCATGAGGAGGTACATCTTTACCATGTGCTTGCGCACGTTCTTCCGATCAAGGTCATCACAACAGTTCGGAAGACGGCTTCGCGCCACCTTTATGATCAATGCGAACAGTATAACCTTGATAATAATGATCGTCACGACCAGGCTGGTAAATAGCATCTTCAACGGCAGCGGCCAAACGCCTTCGATATTGCATGTGTTGTCGCTCGACGTGAAGCTATTCCACCCGAATACCGGCACAATACTAAGGAGATGATCCACGAAATGGGGATGAAAAGCTTAACAAATGTGTGACGTTTTGACGCCCTGTGTTTCCAGGGAAACCTTACGGAATAATAGCGTTCCATTGATATAGCCAGCATCGTGAGCAGGGAGACGAGCAAGAAAGCCGCATTGGACGACAGGTAAAACAGGCAAAACGCCCTCACTCGGTTCAGCTCAAGGAATGCGCCGACGATGTGCCCGGGGGTGAGGATCAATACGGTAACTAGGTCACTGACAGCAAGGTTGCCAACGAGGCCGTTGAGCGGCGTCTGGAGCCGACGAAAGCGGCCAATACTGATCAGAATGAGTACGTTTCCGAACACAGTTGGCACAAACAGCACAGCCTCCAGGCATATGACGGCGATTTCAAATCGGTCAATTTCGTCCACCTTCATCGTCGAAAAGACCACTTTGTAAATATGTTACAGCATGCGATATCGGAGTCGCATTTGCTAGTTCTGTATTTTAAAAGGGTTATCTATATCCTGATATAAAATAAATAAGTAGTGCTGGTTGATGTTTATATTTCACTATATTCCATCACGTATCTTGGACAGATGATATTTCGCGGCAAATTATTTTTTGTTTAATTTAAGATTACTTCATCGCCGTCGCCTGTATACAATATCAATAGCATGCACTATTATCAGAACAGAACAGGACAGAACAAAATATTTTATCCGATGAATAAATCAAACAGCTTTCTTGTTTAAGTACAAATACACCATCAAACCATAATAAAATGATCTCCTATGAATGATCAACTGATTATTTTGCTTACATGATCTCTTTATTAAATGATGAACATAACAAATAACAAACGCCGACAGTGACAGGTCATACTCATTTTGTGGTCATTACATGGCGCATGGTAATGTCCGTAGCATTTTAGCGTACATTTCCTAAATCTTTGAAAATTTAGACTTCTTTTTTTTTACTTTTCGTTTGCACTTGTTTGCAAGTAAAGAATTTATAATAGCTTAAAGAATTAATATGTCAACGTTAAGCCATAACTACACTGACTTCATAATTAACAGATGCTATGCGGCCATGGGTCTTCTGTCATATACTGTAAGCGTAGCTCCAGGCCAGCATGTGAATCTAAATAGAAAACTGTTGCGTTTTTTGTTTTTGCATGTGTGCTTCAATCTAGTTTTAGACAAACATAAGAAATTATTTCCCTCCAAACACATTTGTACAGTTTGCAATTCTAATTTCATATACATTTCATAACACGAATGGCTGTATACATTATTTACGTTATTTTAACCGCGGCATTCGAAAATGGGTCGTTTACCAGCATTGTCCCAGACCAATCTCTGTGTTCGCGCAGTCTGATCAGGAATTAAACCTGTCCGCTATAAAGGTTTCGTGATCTCATGATCGGACCGGGTATTTCCCGACCAGACTGGCCCCACCATGAATAGGTGTGAGGGGGGGGGGGGGGGTCCGGAAGCATGTTGCCCCTAAATTTATAGTTTGAAATAAAGGTATAAAGGAAAATGCTCTTCCCAAATCAGTAAAAAAGTACTTAACAAAACACGCGAACAACTCAATTGATAAGTTACTATAGGTAAAATCATATCGATGCAAAAAGAAACACATTGAGATATCTTTTTGACATTTCAAACGGCATAATGCTATAAATACATGTTTATAAAATGTTTATAAATGTTTGGATATTTCTAATTGTCAAATAAGAATGGCAACATTTATATATGCTATGCAACTTTGATTGTTAGATTTGTTTTGATGAACTTTGGAAGAGACCTAAATAAACTAATAAACTAAACAACGTAACCTGCTTTTGTGTATTGCCCAATTCATATTCAAGGGAGAAAACTAGCATTTAAAGCTTATTGTGTCAGGGCGAGTTAAAGCTGTTTACAATATGTAACAATTTAAGGGTACGTTTTACGAGCTTAAACATCGTTTCCCAATTATTATTTTTATAATCCTTGAGAAAAAATGATGGTTTAAATGAAACCATCATGGATAGGATCTATACTCGATCTGGTATTTTATTTTTTGGTGAACATGTTTTGACGGGTAACAAAGTAACAGGTAATACTGGTACATATTTTCTTTGAATTTATACTAGTGATAATACTGAAATTTAACTACATGTATTTATATTGTAATATTCAAACGTCATTCTAAATCAAGTCTTACGTGAACTAATTTTGCTGCAAATATAATTTGTAAAATTATTCTACCCGCAAAAAAGGTAAAATAAAGTAGAAGTTTTGTGTCTGACTTGACACAAAATATTGATTTACCAAACATATAAATTGTGGTATGGGCTCCTTCTTTGATCATTTATATCCGGTAAATCAAATGCTTCGAGCTATTTGTATCTATTCATTTATCCGAGTTTTGCTCTTCCTAATTAAAACGCCAAGGACGGGTCAATGTTAAATGACGGGTGAAGTTTTATCATTTGTTCGGCGTAAATATAAGGCTTGAAGGTCGTAAAGGAAATCCCTACTGTGAAATTTCTTTTCACCAGATAGAAATGGATTTTTTAATGCTATGCCAATCGACCATCAATCTCATTTAATTTTAAATTCAAACCTGGCACATTATTTGCGTATAATTTATAACCACTTCTTGTGTGAAAGCAAACAAAGCGATAAAATCGACGATTTAACAACCTAAACGCTAGAAGCGTGTTTGGACTTTAAATGTTAACATAAAAGCGACTGCCTATAATTACATTTAATACGTTTAATCCGAAATTTGACAAACAGTTAAGTATTATAAGGCTATGTAGTATACTATTATTTCCATTTACAGTTGGATTAAGCGTACTGTGACAGCGAGCGACGTGTGTGGTTTTTATCGATCTAAATTTGTTCTTAAGGTAATTTATTTGTTCTTTTAATGTGAATTTAATGACATTGTGACCATGAATTGAAACTTACATCCCCATTAAATGTTTATAGGTTGGGATATAAAGGCACGCTTATAAATATTGTTTTTCTGCCACGCCAATTTTATTGGAACAAGAATATAATGCATAGTTTGAGCCATGAAATTATTGGAAATTAAAAACGTACTTTGAATGGAATAACAACTTAATACAGTAAGAACACTCACAAAAGCTTCTTTGTTCATATTGTTCACGCAATTGCTACAAACTACTATTACTTCTAATTCTACTGCTACAACTACAACAACAAAAACAACTACTACTACTTCTACTACTTCTACTACTTCTTCTTCTACTGCTGCTACTTCTATTGTTACCACAACAAATAGTAAACTGTATAATAATTTATAATACTAATAATAACAATATTTATAACGATGATGATGGTTATGATAATGAGGATATGGAAGAAAATGATTATGATGATGATAACCGGTCGCTTATTGTTGCTCACTGTTTAAGTCTTACTTAAGCTGTTAAATATAATTTAATTTAGTGGACAGCGATCGTTTAAGATACATGTCTCAATAGTCTCAATAATGAGACAATTAGCAATCATGAAAAAAATATTTTGGGGAAGTTAGGCATACGCTTGTTTCATTTACTGTTAACCCTAAAAGCGCTGGAGCTGAATTTTAAAGGCCTTTGCAAACAGTTTGGATCCAGATGAGACGCCACAGAACGTGGCGTCTCATCAGGATCCAAACTGTTTGCTATTCTGATAGTATTCTTTGAAAAAAATCGAAGAAAATGCTAATTTTAGAAATTCTGCAGACGACATTTTAGCAGACGACAAATTTCCCAGCATGCAAAGGGTTAAGAATAAAAATGCACGTCTCTATACTACCACCAATTAGTTTTTCTACAAGAGGAATGTCAATCACGGCTTTGTGCAAACTAATAAGTCGGCCATATCGTTGACGTCATTTGTTTGTTACACTTTTATTTTGTACGGAGTGAGCGTGATTAACATGGCATGTATGTGATTTTTGACTGTAGGGGAAAAAACTATAAAAGTTTCAGCTGCCAGTAGTGTTTTAATTACGTTGAAATGAACTTAAAACGTTTTCATGCACAAATTTCCAAATTTATAAAAAGATCAATGCGCATATTAGTTCCACCCTTTAACCCATTTATGCCTAGTGGACTCTCCCATCCTTCAATATTGGATCAATTTATTTCCAAAATTAGGGATGTCTAATATATTTATGTCTATATTTAGAATATTTCTCAGAGAAATTCCTTTAAGCAAAGGTTTTTGCCAAGGCCCTTTTTCTAGACGCTAGGCATAAATGGGTTAAAGTCAATACGGACATGCCTCGATTTGTGACACTAAACAAGCAATAAAACAATTCCCGTGGAACTAATACCCAGGCTTTTCAGTAGTGTGAACGTAGACCGGAAACTGCGCGACATGAACAACAAACGCCATATGTAAGGCTTTTTTAAATTCCAATGTGTTCATGGATGAAACGCTTTATGAAATATTCAAGTTATTTGATTATTTTCGACAAAGCATGTGCTAAAAGAAAGAAACAACAATTTCAAAAAATTCAACCATTTATTAATAACATAAACGAAGCATGAAGAATACGAATACTTCTATATATTATTATACCGGATTTATATAGCGCCCTTTTCATGCAAGAGTGCACATTCAAAGGCGCTTAACATAAGAACATTTTACGTATCGCAGAAACGAATACATTTTGCAACACTTTTTAAAAGAAATCGATCAAAACTACTCAATTACCGGTATACTGTAAAACTACTCTATTATACTATAAGTACTACGTCAAAACATGCATAGTAACACTAGATTAGAAAGATCAACAAGACACTATAAAACTACCCTATGTGTATAGCTATAAGACAATTAATGAAACAATAAAATCTAAACTTTAAACAAAAAGTACTACGTTAACAACAAAAAACATGCACAGTAACCATAGATTTGAAAGATCGGCAAGACAAAAAAGAGACAAAACAGAGACAGAGACAAGGGTAACGTCAGGATACCATTACCACGAGTCCACAAACCCCTAAAGGAATAATTATACTTCCTTTAAAAGGGTTAATTCAAGTTCATGCTGATTGAGACAAGGGTAACGTCAGGATACCATTACCACGAGTCAACAAACCCTCAAAGGAATAATTATGCTTCAATGGTGTACTTCTGTGGTATTTAACGGTAACATCAGATCAAAAATGTTCCAAAAGAAGTCAGAAGCTTAAGAGGTTAAAAGCCTAACCAAGTTTTTCTATTTTTTACAGATTTTATTCGAACTTTTAACAACTTCAATATTGTTTTTTTATTATTATAAAAACACAACTCATCAGATTCAATTACTTCATTCATACGTCTTTGCATCGTTAGAAGATATCGTACACATTTAATATTACATTGTCACAACAGTTTATGCACCAATTAAGCGTTTTTTTGTGTGCTTGTTTGGCTGATGACTATTCATAGCATATTGTCTTTGATTTTAATGCGATACTCAAACAATTTTACCAGAAATAAGTTATTTATTTTCGGATAAATATTAAACACACATATGTGTTACTTAATTAGTATATATATATATATATATATATATATATATATATATATATATATATATATATATATATATATATATATATATATATATATATATATATATATATATATAAGTATGCCAGGAAAAAAGAAGTGTACTGAATGCATCCTCGTTTTTAAAACACTGTGCGGAATGTCTAATCTGCTGTTGCTGCTGCTACTGCTACTGCTACTCTACTGCTACTGCTACTGCTACTGCTACTGCTACTGCTACTGATACTGATACTGCTACTGCTCCTACTACTACTACTACTACTTCTCATTTTCATTATTATTACCTACAGCTAAGCGATCAGGAAAAAATATTCTCTTTAGCTGAATTGATGTTTTTATTAAGCATTCAAATACATTGAATACCTTATCATAATATTAGAACTTTTAAAACCGCCATTAAATTGTACAAAAGCGGGGAGCTATTATGCCGACGTATTTGAAGAATACAAACAGGTGTTTAATACCGTTTGATAACACTGTTTTCAAAACTTAGATCCCCGCAATAGTTTTATAACACAAGACAAATGTCAGATCTAATTGTATTTAAACGCCAGGCAACGGTGGACAATGTCAAATATTGACATACCATGTTTATAGGTGGTAGTGGTTTAAATTGCCTTTAAAATGAAATAATAGCAGAGACGTTTAAATAAAGAAATAATGACTTTTACAAACATTACATCCATATTTGGCACAACACCGTCGCTTTATTAGCGTTTTTTAGTTCGGTATTGATCATTGTTGCTCTTTGATCTTTATTCTATTTTACAAAATTGACGTATTGAACAATCTCACAAGTATAAAACGCATATTTGCAAAGTTTACTCATGTTTATAACAATATACGTTTATTTACGTTTTGGAATCAAAATAACACAATTTCACTGTAAACCTCACAGATATTCAATCTACCGTAAGTCATTATTTATGACATTGCAGTCTTGATTGAGTGTTTAAGCACTACTTACCGAGTCTAACTTTATTTATATTATAAAATATAAGAGCAAGATCACGACCTTTAGATTTGGGTCCCTTAAAATTGGAATACATCTATTTTATCGAGTATAATCAGAGAGCATTTAAAAAAAGATTCATAATGCAAATATGTCAAATGGACAATGTTTTTCATTCAGTGTATCCAAATAAAAAATTACACACATAAACACCAATCTGTCAATCGTAAGTACTATGTCACATGGCTAATACACATATGGGAACAAGATAAAACCTATGTAGATGCATATGAGAGTGGTGAAATTGCAAGTTTAATTGTCATGAGGAACCTTACAAACCAATCGACAAAATAATTATTGAAACCAAACCAATCGACAACATAATTATTGAATACTCCTTTATATAAATATAAATGTTTTTTAGTAAACGTTATTGTCTTTCCATTGTTGTGCAGGAGGTTATTATATAAACATATAAAAAGACAGAAATAAATACTTTATCATTATAACTATCAAGAATAATTTAAAAAATGACATGAAAATGTCTCAACATAAGAATCGCGTTTTTTTCAAATCTTGGCTGCATTCTTGTCCTAATGCTAATTTTAGAAACTCAGCAGACGACATTTTAGCAGATGACAAATTTCCCAGCATGCAAAGGGTTAAGCCGTTTTCCCATACCGCGACTCATATCCAAATCTCTTTAGAAAAGATATATTCTCATTTTTAAACGCGTTTTGTAAAAATGGGAATGGTTCAATACGTATGCATGCTAACTAGAATTGAAATATAAGACACTTGACAAAATTTCCCCATGCTTTGTATTCACAAGGTTGAAATTGAATTGAAATATGATATGCTGTAATACATTCGATTAAGCGCACGTTTGTGTTATACGTTCTGATTGGAAATAAGAAATAATGCTCCCAATTAAGGTGCCAGATATGTTATCAAAGATTTCATTTAATTTTACGATTGTATAATTACAATGTTTGATTAAGTGGATTTAGACTTCAATTTTTTACAAATGTACGTTGTAAAACCAACAATAACAAAAACACAAAAAACACCAACTACACTAACAGCATATACATGTCTTCTCATCGCTAGCACAGTTCTAACATTATCGTCGCTATTATTTAAAACTATTCTCTTTATACCTATAGCTTTGAGAGATGAAACTAGGTGTACCAGTTTAAGAAATTGTAAGCATTATTACACATGTATTTTAATAAACAAATGTTAGCATAAATTTGATCCCGATTTATAGCTGTATTTATAAACATGAAATTTGTATTTAAATACTGTTTACTATTTTACAGATTTAAAAAAAATGAATCATCAAAGGGTAAACAATAAACACTGAATTACAAAATCTAGGCATTAAATTATTAATAGCGGTAAAACAAAATAGTTTACAATACGTGCATTGGATATCAATAATAGACTGTCGACGACTATACGCATTGCATTTATTTCAGGAAGAATGTCGGATACAATAGCCAAATACAGGAACTTCTGTCACCATAACGTATTCATTTACACGATCAATTACTTTGCACAATATATTTTCATAATAAAATATAAAATGCTATTTCATGTTTGTTTCAATTGAAGATGATCTTTGAAAATCGATTCTGTAAATATTAAACGCCTGATTGTTTTAAAGTTGATTGATAAATAGCAGTAATGCGAACATTAATTCAGTTTGAACTTGATCTGAACAAATTGTGCTTTTTGTTTTAGACTAATATTTTACTCTAACATTTTACTATGGTGCTCTCAACAACGGTATTTATTGTGTTTTTTTGTGTTCAAATATCAACGATTATAACCAAACTATACGATTGCCAAAGAAGGAATTTAAAATGGACCTACATATCTGCTATGATTCTTTTTAACAACTCAGTTAAGCGTAGTCCTTATTGGCTGATCGTCGCTCAAATTTTCATAATAATATTTTATGTAAATATGCGAACTGTAAAACCAAATAACCGGTCGCTTTTTATATTAGTTCGCAATAAGCGGACACCCGGTTGCTAATAAAGGGTGGTCACGGATTGTTAATACGTGCTAAAAAAATAAATAGATTAACATTATAATTAAAAAAAAATCAGTTAAAAATGAAATCCCAAGACATTAAAATAACTTTCTAAGGAGGATGGCGATAAGGGAGATATTTTGTCAAGCTTCTTAACGTGAGCTTTTGCCTTTAATTGTGTGAGAAGTTTCTAAATTTATACATATTGTAGCCCGTTTTTTCGCGGAAAAGCTCGGTCTTTAATATCCATCCGTTCGTTTGAATAGAGTCGGCATAACGCTCTGGTTATTTTGTTTGCGAGCAACCGGTACATATCTCAGTAACATTTTTGAAATTTTGTTTTATGAAAACAAGAAACGTTTATTAATTCATGGGATCATCTTGCTCTATAACTGACCATATCTCTTAGACATAACCCTTGGATAGTACCCTCTGTTGTTAATCCTTGGATAGAATCCTCTGTTGTACTTTTAACAGTTTCCTTTTATTATTATCAAGCAGCTACACTCCTCTGTCAAATATACCAATATGGACTAGCATTTCACATTCGCCTCATAAATAATCATATATTTGGTCACTAACGATAGGTCATTATAGTGAAAAACTTGCATAAATAGTCAAGACTCTTCAAGACTCTCATTCGCTTTTGTTACGATATCAAAGCTATGCATGCGTAGTATTTTAAATAATTCAACTTTTACAGTGAATTCGGTTGATTAAATTTCTGCTATAAACCACGGCACGAAATGACGTCGTTTTTTCGACAAAATGACGTCATAAATCCAGAGAAATTATCAAGTTAAACTAATTTTGTTTAAATCAAAAAGTTTACTGAATAAAAAGTGGGATAAATAGAATAATAGATGAAGGTTAATTATAGATCAGGTTTATCATTCTCGGCACGAAAACGAAAAAGCACTCGTCAAGGCTCGTGATTTTTGTTTTCTAAGCCTCGCATGATAAACCTGATCTATAATCAAAACTTACCTATTATTCTCTATCTAATGTTTCCCATTATTATAGTTTGAACGTTATCTGCTGAATGATATTTGCTGCAATGTAGATAGCACGCGCTTTTGTAATATAATTCTGGAGAGTAATTTTAATATTTATTCTGTGTCGAATACAGGACCATTTAAAAAGACTATCTTTTGGTATCGCAAACGAGCAACAGGAAGCCGGTCGTTCGCTGAGAACGTCTCTTTAAGTTACACTTCGCGCTACATTGAATTATATGTCAATATATTCAACGAATAGGTTGTCTAAATATGTCGAATTCAAAGGATTATGGAATTATATCTTAAAAGTTCACACACAGAATAAGTGTATGCCTAAAGGTGTTAAAAATAAAATAGTTTATTCAGCTTGTTATAAATACTTACTGAAAAAGACACTATACAGAATTATTAATAACAAATCTAAAACAATATTTATAACCTATCCAAACAATCGGAAACGCAAAGTAATTAGAGCTAAAATTATCTGATTATGTTGGTTTTGAATATTATAAATTGATGTCCCAGTCAAACAAAAACCACACAATAAAAGCAGAAAAAAACAGACAAACACAAAAACCGTAACATTTCATGATATTAAAACAGTCAACGCATCATAAACGAGCAATACAATCATTCAGTTTGCACCTTTAAAACACAGCGTTGTTTCTATATACACGTTTGACAAATATCATTTCAGGATAAAACGGATCCTGACAAATAGTCCTATCGATAATCGTTATCCTGGTAACAGGATGAAGCTTGAACTTGTATCTCTGTGCCTCCTGCTGGCATCCTTCCGACCCACGGAGCAGACGTTCTTTGGAGAAACTTACTACAACGACCGCTACGGCGCACAGGGAATTTCCTACGATGCAGGTGAAACAAATAGAACATTGTTTCTGAAATAGAGCCTAAATTTCCGTTCAACCCATTTATGCCTAGTGGGCTCTCACATCCTTCTAAATTGGATCAATTTATATCCAAAACTAGGGATGTCTAGTATATGTATTTCTATATTTAGATAAATTCTTACAGAAATTCCTTTAAGCAAACAGCGCAGACCAAGATGAGACGCCGCATGCGGCGTCTCATCTGGGTCTACGCTGTTTTCCAAGGCCTTTTTTTATAGACGCTAGGCATAAATGGATTACAGCTTTTATAAAATAATCCACGAGATTGAGTTTAAGATACAGGTTCATTATACGATTTGATAGGACAATACTTACTCATATATTTAGGAATACAATCATAAGTACGTAACTGGAGGCTTTACCACAGGCACTCGGCATAAGTTGCTACCCCCAGCTGCTATCCCCTCCAAAGCCCTATGGCTGTGTCCTTTTGCTATACATAATATAAAAAAAATCAACTAACTTTTGCTTTTGTTGTTTTGATATTTTATATATTGTATATCAAATGGAGGATTGTGAGGGTTTTTTTCGGGGGTGGGGGGGTTGCAGCTGGGGAGGGGGGGGGGGGGGGGGGGGGTAGCAGCTAGGGGGGAGGGGGGTGTAGCAACTAATGCCGAGTGTCTCTGGGCTTAACGTAATCAGTCCGAGTTTGATTAGTTTGTAGAAATTGATGAATACATTAAATAACGTGAAACACACTTAAGCTTACGATAACACGTACTCATTTTAATGAGTACCTCTATGTATTCATTTGTTAGTTCATACTTATGCTTCATGTGCTTATCGAATTTGCAACCTCATTCCAGAATTTAATATTGAAATTAAGAGACAGAAGAATTTAAATAAATAAACTAACTTGCGGTGTAAAATGAAAGTGTATGCAAGAAAAATGTACCCTACACAAACGCAAACCGATGATTTTAGAGAAATGTATCGTTATATTGTCATGTTTCTCTCAGATGATCGGACGTCTGGACTGTGGTCGGACGAAGGCTCACTCCGTAGCAACTACCTAATGCTCGACTCGTTCTTTGATGGAGATGCAGTTTGCTCGGGTTGCACGTGTGATGATGCTAACAACAACATCACGGAATGCACGGGGAATACGGTGTATGTATCCATGTTTAAGGTTTAGTACTTTTGCATAACTGAATTGTATTTACCTTTATCAACAAAGCCACATCGATACGGCTGTTAATATTTGTGCTAAACGGGTTGAAATGCTCACTTGCATAGATTTCCTTGTATAAAATTAAGTAAAAGATATCCACAAGATTAACTTTAATTGAACGTAACACTGTTACGTGTATGGTTATATTTTGTCTGATGTCAGGTTACATACTACAGACCCTTCATATTTCAGAGTGCTAAAAGGGAAGACGTTCTATAACATCACAGCAGGCGTGTTCTCCGAAACAACGACGAGCATGTACGTATCTCAAGCAACACAGTCCAATCAAGTTTTGACCATTTTATAAATAACATCGATTAGCTTTGTGTCATTGAATCGATGCATTTTCAAAATGATAAGTGAGTTGGTTATGTATCATACATAAATATATACCTTACATTGTGTTGTTGATTTATGACGTAATATAATACCCAAATATGCTTATGAAGGCGCCGTGGCGTAGTGGATAAGGTGTCCGCCTAGCGACCGGGAGGTCACGAGTTTGATCCCTAGAGACGCTAATTACTGTGTTTAGTCCCAGGAAACGGAATTGAGAGCGTTTAAAAACAGCCTTATGCGTTCTATGCAATCGAGCTAAAATAAATAGGTTGAAACTAAACATGACAATTTAATTATCTTGGGAACAATAGGTGTGCTTTTGATGACAATTCGTGTGCTTTTGTTATTTCAGACGGATATTTAACTGTCCTAATTTCGAGTTATTCGAAGAACGGACCTTTGAGAATCTAACGAATTTGGTCGAATTGTAAGTAATTGTTTTAATTATATATGCATGGCAAATGTTCTCGCTATCTTATCCTTAATATGTTCGTTAGTTGCATTAAGACTAAAAAAAAATAATGATATCATGAACCATCACTGAATGGTTGACATTGTATTGACTGCTAGTGTGTGGAAAGACCATTGTTGTGCGACAAGCGAAGACAATTATTCGTTAGTTTAAGAATATCATCTACAATCTTTGATGTGGCCATAATTGTGTGGATTTTCGCAGTAACGCGTGTTGTATATACACACAATAGGCATAGTAAATCAAACACATAGTTACAGTTTTAGGATAAAAGAAAACTGATATCGGACTAAGTACTATGATTATCGGCTGGACAGCCTCTGAAAGAATCAGCTTCCATATGCCGATATCACCCTTGTGCGATATCACTCTGCTGTCATTAGAAAGAAATCATGCATTTTCTGTAGCCTTGACAACTTGACAAGTATCTTTTCACTTTTCGCAGGATTAACCCATTTTGTGCCTATCGTCTAGAAAAAAGACCTTGGAAAACAGCAAAGAACCAGATGAGACGCCGCATGATGCGGCGTCTCATCTGGGTCTACGCTGTTTGCTTGAAGGAATTTCTGTCAGAAATATTTTAAATATAGAAATAAATATACTAGTCATCCCATATTTTGGAAATAAATTGATCCAGTTCAGAAGGATGGGAGAGTCCACTAGGCATAAATGGGTTAAACAGATTGTTATAAACATGTTTCAGGATAGTCCAAGCAACAGCCTTAAACCACGTGCCCGACCTTTCAGCGACTAAGGTCACAAAAGTGTAAGTAGAAAAAGGTTACAAATAATGAAGCCGATGATAAAATAAGATATATTAACATGCGGTTAATTACTTCAATACATATGTTGTTTTGTCGGTTAAGACGTGGTCTTTGGACATAGTAAAATAATCTTGATTGTTTACCAATTTGTGGCGAATGTGTTTCCTCTTCCAGGAATTTAGCAGGGAATAAAATCAAGATAGACACTGAGAATCATAGAGGCTGGAAATGGCCGTCTACAATTAAGTATCTGTAAGTATCTAGCAAAAAATACGATAAAATACTACTTGTACATCTTGGCTCAACAAGACTCTCCTGCAAGTATCATGATTCCGATTTTTCCTTATACCAGTATGTACAAGTGTATCATTAATATCAGGCAGCGTTTAACGTTCATATTTAATTTTAGTCGTTTTCTGAGAAAACTTGGCATAAGGCATGTGCGTAAAGTGTCGTCCAATATTAGCCTGTGCAGTCCGCACAGGCTAATCAGGGGCGACACTTAACGTCTTAACTGGATTTATGCAAAGAAGAGACTTTCTGTAAACGAAAAATATCTTACAATCGGAAAGTGTCGTCCATGATTAGCCTGTGCGGACTGCACAGGCTAATCTTGAACGACACTTTACGCACATGCATTAAGCCTAGTTTTGTTAGAACGCGTCTCTATTTATCACACGTGTTTTGTTCCACTTTAGGGCATTAATGGACAACAAAATGCATTGGATCCCACCGAAGTTTGTAGACGGACCAAATCTGCGGATTGCGTAAGTCGCATCGTAATTTACATTATTCTATGTTTAACTTTTGTACCCCGTTAAACCCATTTATGCCTAGTGGACTTTCCCATCCTTCTTAATTAGATGAATTTATTTCCAAAATTAGGGATGTCTAGTATATTAATTTCTATATTTAAAATATTTCTTACATACATTACTTTAAGCAAACAGCGCAGACCCTGATGAGACGCCCCATCATGCGGCGTCTCATCTGGGTCTACTCTGTTTGCCAAGGCTTTTTTCCTAGACGCAATGCATAAATGGTTTAATATGAAAATGAATATCGTGTTCAAGTATGTAGAATAACAAATACAAGAGTATGCTACCAGTTTTGGTCATCGTTGAACAAAATTGATACGAAAATTTTACTTTTCAGGAGTTTCGCCAATAACGAACTACTTCAAATTCACCCGAACATTTTCGGCGACACTTCCGCCTTGGTATACTTGTAAGTATGAACGACCACTTACAAAACACAAGTGATAAAACCCTAATACCGCCAGTGCAAAGTCCTGCTGGTATGAAGGGAAATCAATACAAATTAAGCTATAAATATTCTTTGTATTTAAAATGATTAAATAGACGCGTTGATCCGCATTCCTTGGTTGTCTATTCCCTCAAGGTTGACCCAATATCAACGATTTCTGTGTTACAATAAATTACCCAAATTGCAAATAATGTATTGAATCTAATACTTGTGCGGATTATAACGTGATCGAATTTATTTAACATGTCGAGTTTGATGAGACGTGTTATCATGTTGTAAGATATTCAATCTCTAAGCTTAAACTTATCGCAAGCCGTATATAACCTTTTAAAAATTATCAAACATTTAATATATGGTATTGGTTGATAAGACAATGTGAACAATAATAACATCAAAGCATAGATAGACTTGTTCAAAGAACAACCCTTTTATATCCCTGCCAAAATACACAACACGTTATATTGGTGGATACATGTTTAATTATTGCATATTATTTAAAGTATTTAGTTTTGTTACCTAATTTTACATTTTAACAGTTGTCCATAAAATTAACAATTAATTATTTACTCTGATTTCTCAGATTTGCATAAAAAGTATTCAAAAGTAACAACCAAGACATTAGTGCAAGTCGTAAATGATTAAACTTGTGAATTCAGTAGATAATACTACATGTATTTGTTTTGGCTGTTGCAGTAATTGTCATGATTATTGTTGTGGCAGTAGTAAGTATGCTTGTGCCACATGAAATTTATTAATCGACAGTATTTTCTTGACCGAAATGAAGCCACATAAAACATTATCATTGCATAAGTATTCAAGTTGGGTGATCACACATTAGAGTGATAGTAGCTGTGGTTAAAATAGACAAATATGAATACGTTCAACAGGATCAGAATAAGCGACAAATGTAGTGAAAATGGTCATATGTGAGTCGTAAGTCAACACACGTTCAAAATAATGTGCACATAGTAATGCATTTTGAATTGTTTCCAGGGGTATGGATGGTAACAAGATCACGCGGATATCTCGTATGAGTGTGGCACCCATAGCAAAGTCTAACTTCCTTCACCTGTAAGTCATAAGTGCGCAGATGAAACACTTATTTTATAACAAAGTTTCTCCCGATTGTTTTCCAAAATATATTTCATTTAAAATCATTGACGGCTATTTAAGACCACGTTTTTTTACAAGAAAAGTAATGCATCGTAAATACATACTTAAATTACTTAAATGGACACTGTTGTCAACGGTGTGTGTTTATATCAAACGAGTGTCGGTATTTCTTGTTCTTTCTTACAGCAATATAAGCAACAATTTGATCGAATACATCCAAGGTGGTACATTCAATCAGTTTCCAGCTCTGAAAATACTGTAAGTATTGAAGTAATTTAAAGACTTAATGTCCTGCTATTCATTTGTATTTGACAACAAAACTAAAGTTTGAATATATCGTAAAATACCTCAAATTAAAAGGTTAATGTATTTTGCATTTTAACAAAAAATACATGGCATTTGTACATGTTTTAAGAGTAAAACATTTGACAAACGCATCACGTATTAACATATATGCGTTTTATATGAAAACTATCATAATGCTTTTTGACGTAAATAAGCACGTGTTACGTTACGTAACGTGGAAATATTAGTCCAAACAAACTTAGAATTTTTTAAGGTAAGATGTACCAGGAAACGGTGTATGATTTGTTTCTGTGACTATTGTGTTTGTTCAACCAGGGAGGTTCACCAGAACTATCTGCCGACTATCAATCAGGACGTGTTCTGGAACATACCTACTCTTTTACACTTGTAAGTATAGCGTGATACAGAAAAGATCCGACACCGTCATCAGAAATATGATAATGAGCGCCTCTCATGGAAAACGGGGTCAAATGCATGTGTGTAAAAGCTCGCCTCTCATGGAAAACGGGGTCAAATGCATGTGTGTAAAAGCTCGCCTCTCATGGAAAACGGGGTCAAATGCATGTGTGTAAAAGCTCGCCTCTCATGGAAAACGTGGTCAAATGCATGTGTGTAAAAGCTCGTCAAACAATAGCCTTTTCAGGCCTCATAGGTTCATCAGAAACGAACAATTCCATTCAAGCGGAAAAGTTGTCACTGACTAGCCTGCCACAGGTTAACCTGGTACTACACTGCGCACACTTGACAGAGCGCGGCTCATAACTAGGCTTTTTTGAGCTTCGTTATTCTTTATGTAAAGGGTTTTTACTTCTGAAACAATTGCGTCGCACCAAACTTTCTTATATGGAACAATGTTTGTTAACCGAAAGTGTACACCTTTGAATATGCACGTACATCCAATGTTGTTCTCTGTACCCTTAAGCTATTTGAATGCCACTTATCAGTTTGCTCGCAAAGGTATTCACCTTTATATATTTCTGAGATTGTTTTCTTTGGTATTGCTTTTGACTCTTTACAATGCCATAACATGTCATATTATAAATATGAGTCGCGTTCTGAGAAAACTGGGCTTAATGCATGTGCGGAAAGTGTCATCCCAGATTAGCATGTGCAGTTCGCACAGGCTAATCAGGGACGACACTTTCCGCTTTTATGGTATTTTTCGTTTAAAGGAAGTCTCTTCTACACGAAAATCCAGTTAAGGCGGAAAGTGTCGTCCCTGATTAGCCTGTGCGAACTGCATAGGCTAATCTGGGATGACACTTTACGCAAAAGCATTATGCCCAGTTTTCTCAGAACGCGCCTCATATGTTACTTGTGATCTCAGGGATCTGCACAACAACGACATATCCGCGCTCCCCAGCCGCAGTTTTGAGAACCTCCCGAAGCTCGTGGAGCTACGTCTACACTCGCAGAAAACTAAGATGAAGTCCATCGCCCACGAAGCCTGGTCAAACATCGGAGCCGAGCTTAAATATTTGTAAGCAGCGTTTTGTATGCGGTTCTATCGTCTTGTTTAGAAGAATTAAAGGCATATTTCCGCGTTCGGATAACTTTCTAATATATGTTGATAAAAGAAAGTCGATGTCAACCAATCAAAATGCGCTTAACGCCATTAACAAAAAAATTGTCGCTCGTAAATCAGAGATGATGAGAGAACTTTCAAATCTGGATTCCCAATTGCACTCTGCTTACTTGTACAAAATATCGTCTGCTTCAGGTTTGTGAGCGAGAACGAGTTGCAGACGTTCCCACACCAGGTCATGGAAGAAGGATACTATCCGAAACTGGAAATCATGTAAACACTATAATATAATGTGATACTCACACCTAGACTAAGTTACACACGTAGAATCAGTGAAATGAATTGTTCATGAGCATTGAGGTTGACAACATAAACATATAGTGTTTCATAAGCCTAAACGTTTCAGATTTGCCGATAACAACGGTATCAGAAACGCAACTGAGTATGGCGAGGAAGCGTTCCTGACCTCACAGAAGTACCTCTGGGCGCAGAAAAGACGCAGCTTTCACTTCGCATTCACCACGTACCCAGCTTTAAATACCCTGTGAGTTATACTTCCTTAACACATTTATGCCTAGTGGACTCTCCCATCCTTCTAAATTGGATCAATTTATTTCCAAAATTAGGCATGTCTTGTATATTTATTTCTATATTAAAAATATTTCTTACAGGAATTCCTTTAAGCAAACAGCGCAGACCCTGATGAGACGCCGCATCATGCGGCGTCTCATCTAGGTCAACGCTGTTTGCCATGGCCTTTTTTCTAGACGCTAGGCATAAATGGGTTAAGAATAAGGCTGTTGTGACGTGTCAAGGTCGCAATTAATTTGATTTAACTAGTACAAACATTTCTAACGATGTGTCTAATGTGATGGCTTCAAAATCAACCTATGTGAAGGACCCTTAAAAGAAAGAACCCAATAATGGGTTTGAATATGTACGTAAATATACTGTAACAAAACCCATTAAAGGCAACTACATTGTGGCTACAGTATGATGTATGTTTAGTACCGTTAAATTTTTAATTGAAATGTTGAACGGATTAGATAGAACGAATTTACAACGCTCACACCACTTTTAAATCCCTATGGTTTCATTTCGCACACGTGGTAATTGCTTTTTGAAAATAAAACGGTCACCAACAACAACGCAAAATACGTAAAATACCCTTTCAATCAATTTCAGATACCTTCATGGTAACTTTATCACAGATATCGAGAACGATGATTTCTGTAACATGACCAACCTACAGAACCTGTTCCTCGGCGGCAATTACTTGACGGAGGAGAAGATCGACAAAGATGCCTTCAAATGCCTCCCTGTCCTTGACTATTTGTACGTATACAGCTTTTGAATATGGGTTACATATTTGCAAATATAAAAAAACACACTTAAAATGTCGATCGGTAGCGTAAACAGTTACTGGAATAGACATTGGCCCACTACTAAAAATATTGAAAATGACGTTATCCAAGTGAAGTGTACAATATTTTAAGCAAATATTAAAAAAAAAAACTTAAAATGTCGATCGGTAGCGTAAACAGTTACTGGAATAGACATTGGCCCACTACTAAAAATTTTGAAAATGATGTTATCCAAGTGAAGTGTACAACCTAGCCTAATTATTGCAATTGTGCAGTTTCTTATGATAAAACGAACACTCATTTTCGTTTCTGCCTTGCTTAATAAGGTTTTTCATATTTCATTTCAAGACATATGGGAAGCAACTTTATCCAGTATATACCTGATGCCGTGAAGACTAGTGCCGTGTTACCGGCCCTGACAAAACTCATTCTGATCAACAACAAGATAACGTTTATCAAATCCGGAACCTTCAAAAACCTAACGACATTGTCAGAACTGTAAGTATACATTTTTGGCACCAAATGTTTATGGTTCGTATAAACAACTAACCCTAAATGCGTAAGATGGTCTATTTCTGAACTTAAAAAACGGGTTGTCCTCAACATTTGGTTTGTATTTGGAACACTTTAGCCTGAAGGTAAGAATATAATTTTTTCCATCATTTTTAATCTGTTTCAGATGGAATATTGACGAGTTGCTATTCTATTTTCAGGGAACTTTCCGGAAATGGGATTATCGCGGTTGAGAATGATGCTTTTAATGATAACATTGCCATTATGTACGTACACTTATGTTTCTTTACATCTAATATATTCCTAGCGTTGAAAAATACATATGTATACCAATAGTATTTAACACAATATTTATATATATAATTGTATTGAATCTTTATTTTATATGTAGTTGATCAGTGAAAATATTTTTAAGTGGTTCACTTTTTCCGTTATCTGGATTGCTTTAGGGAAAGCAATAATTAATATAAAAAATAAAATTTTATTTTAATGTAAAAAGTTTTTTAAATGTTTAGTAGTAATGATTCAGTGTGTTATTTTGATATTAATAATTTGACCCCTGTGTTGTAAATTGTGATTCAAATTACCCAGTTTTGCAAAATGCATCAGCGTGGGCATTAATCAGCTGTTATAGTATGCTTTTAAGTTTATAAATGAACTGCACTCCTGTCATATCTTGACATCTTTGGCACTGCACCGGATCATATCTTTTTTTTCATCAACATGTTAAATGTTAAGTCGAATTTCTCCACCAATACGATTTCGTTTTTTAAGAAACCCTGGCGGATATGTTACTCGGGGACTTTGTTGGTAACATTTTCGGTGCAAAAACTTTTTCACTGGCATACCTTTAAAGAAATTTGTAAATAAAGTGCTAAATAAGGTACAAATCCATGCATCGTCGACTTCAAATAGCCATATTTCAACAAATCCTGAATAATAATAACCAGGATTTTTTTAACATACATGATAATTCCTCCTTTGCATATACCCAAATATATTTTGATTAAAAAATGTTTTTAAACATTTATAGAACTGGATTTACTTACCCTACCGAAATTTAGCAAAATTTATCAGAAACTTTTCCAAGCACGTCAAACTTTTTACATCATATCGGGTTTCCTGGGGTGAGGTAGATGATAGACATTTCTGGGTGGTAAATGAATATTAAAGATCAGCGACTTTTATCATGGCACGCCATTTTGTTTTAGTCTCCTTGACAACAACGAGTTCCGGTTTACCCACAAGTACCCGTTCAGTAACCTTGGCAGACTGGTTAAGCTGCATCTCAGCAACAACAAGATCGACTACATTCCGCCAATGGCCTTCCAGAATTGTACCTCGCTCCTAGAAATGTAAGTTACAGTCTTGCAATCCGATTAAAGGGACCTTTCACAGATATTGACATTTATTGAAGTTTGTCATTGTAAGCTTTACATTAATTAATTTAAAACTTGGAACTAAATAGATCTAGTAAAACAAGAATACAAATAATGAAAGAAAAAAAGTTATCATCAACTGTACTTGAACTAATGACCCTTGGAGTAAAAGTCTCACACTAATACTACTCAGTCATTCGTTCTAATGCGCCGAATAGTGTATTTTATACTTGATATAAGCATTCTTCGTAAAGTCACAAAATATAACGTTAACAACAGAACTCTAAAAATTATTCAATCGTTTTATTCGCGTTTGGAACGCTATTTGAATTTCATTTTTTAAATCGCAGAAAGATGCATACAATTGCTATTTTAGATCATGGTAAATATTCATTGATATCATCTCCTCGCAAATATCATAACAACAACACACATTTGCACATCGGAACCATTTTTGTCATTTTTGTCAATTTACCAAAAACGGTAAAAGGTTCCTGTAAGTTATGATTTATATACACTTTATGTTTAGTTTATATGTAAGTTTAAAGATACAACACTAACGCTTATAGTGTTTTCGTAACTTCAATCTTAATAAACAAGCTATATCATTCAATTAAACAAATGATGTAAATTTATAACACAGACTTCTTCATAAGTGCGAGATATATTCAAACTGATATTCTGGATGCAGAAAGTCTCATTGTGTCCCCATTTCAGTCAGCTGGCGTTCAACACCATTCCACAGATCCTGAAGTCTCACTTCCAGAACTGCCCTCTGGCGGGTGACATTCTACTAAACAACAACGACATAGGCTACATCGAGGACGGCACGTTTGATCACGTCACTGTGATGACTCGATTGTAAGTTCACGAGTATTGGAAGGTTTTGATGCATTGAATACATTTAGAAGGCCTCATACATATGTCTATTTTATAAATGCTAACATTCGTGGTGTGTATACAGTTTGCATATAATGCGTAGAAACGTTGTTTGTATCAACTAAACTACCGACCCAAAGTGTTCGTGGCGACCTTAGACGTTTTGGTATTTCAGGTTGAGTATTTAAACATGTTTTGCTTCATTTTGTCAAAGAAAATTATAAACGCAAAATTTAAATTTAAATTCAAATAACGATATTTTGAAAGCGCTTTGATGATTTATGTCATTGAATGTCGTGTTTTAGTGGGAGATATCTCCAGTGTTATTAAAAATATTAAACGGAATACATGTGCAATGATTTGCGAACCGATATTACCTGTATTGTTTAGCTATTAGTTGAAACAAACAACGTTTTTAGCCTGAAGTTTTTACGCAGTCAGTGCATTTTCTAAACACATCACATTTACCAAGGCTTGTCTTGGTGCTATTGTGGAAGAGCATTGCAGTTTTCTGTTTTATTCAATGAAGAATATTTTATCACATGAATGTTTTGTTGAAGCTCGGTCGCATACAACAAACTGACCCGCCTTCCAAACGCCGGAGACTTCGCAGATTTGTCAATCGTCAATGCAGGCGACAATGGTCAGGGAGTGATGGACTTCAGTAATAATAGGCTGGTCATACTGGAGAGCAATACCTTCGAACGTTTGAACGTCGCTGAGTATTTGTAGGTGGTTTTATTTACGAATATAATTGTTCATTTTTGTACTTAAGTTAACTAGTGAGTAATAAAACATATCCTTGTTAAACGAATGTTATGTATAGTGTATTAAGAACTCGTTCTTGCAACAATATTCGTTTGAAACATCTCCTTACCATAAAACTTGACAAAATCAAGAATAACCAGAAAACACACCTTTACTTTTGCAGTGATATTCGCAACAACAAAATTACCCGGATCAACACCCTAGCGTTCAATGGTTTGACTACGAAATACCTCAATTTGCAAGGAAATCCAGTTCGGGATCTTCACTGGAAGTCGTTTTCGGACGTTACTTTATCGGAAACTATGTACTTGAACGAACTCAATTTTACAACAATTCCAACATACGCTTTCTACGACGTCTCAGCAAGATCACTCCGTCTTGATAATGGGGCAGTTGATACGGTTGAGAGAAATGCCTTCTACGACGTGGTTATTTCAGAAGAAATGTAAGATTCGTTAGTAATTTGTTATTCCAGCTAACCCAATTTCAAGTCAGTTCAATTAATCTTTGCAATAAAGATTTTTATGAATACTTTTTTTTGATACGGTAAACTTTATTTCACCTCAATTCATTACAATAATAGTTGTTAATTTACATGTCAATTTGTTAGAATATAATAGAGTTCCTTTAACAATTCTTCTTGCTTGATATAAAAAACAACAGGTATTGTTATAATAGAAGTAAATAAAATATATGCATAACATTGTATAGATACTAACATGCACACACACAAGCCCACACAGAAACATACAACAAGAGCACCGCATAACGGGTGTCACGCTCCTCTGCGAAAGCTTGTCAGAATTTATTTTTCGGAGGTCACAGTGACCTTGACCTTTGACCTAGTGACCCAAAATGGGTGTGGCGTGTAGAACTCATCAAGGTGCATCTACATATGAAGTTTCAAAGTTGTAGGTGGAAGCACTTTGATTTTAGAGGCAATGTTAAGGTTTTAGCACGACGCCGGCGGACGGCGGACGAAGAGCAAGCTATTTTTATCAATACCATTACGAAATTGTATTTTGATTTGTTATTCTTTTTTTAAATAAATTAGCGAGTGTAAAGTAACGCATGCACACATTGTTTCAAACTAGGACTCTCGCGGATAACCATATTTCGATCCAACCGGTGCCGATGTTCGGAGGGACTTCCAGTGTCGGCGAGTTTTTCCGTATGACAAACAACAATCTTTCGGCCCTTAGCAGCGATGCCTTCAACAACGCCAACCTGAACAAGATCGATCTGTCCAACAACGACCTTGATATATATCCCAGCGCGCTTCTGTCACAGAATCCAAACACAATGTAAATTCGTGTTAAAAGCGAGTATATACGATAGTATTACTTATTTTTTCAAAACATTTAATACTGATTATGAATAAAACAGAAGTTTGGAGTGTTTTCCAATAAATATTTAAATAAGAGCTATATTCAATATCAGATAATATTGTGATATGAAGCGAAACAACTTCGTGTACAAAACTCGTGAACTCTGTTAGGAGATGTTTATAAGATTGTTCAGATTCGTTTATAAATCAGACAAAAAAAATATGCAAATACGAGTTCACATGGCGTTATCGACGTTCCTTATTTCTTTATTAATTTGATTGAAGGAAACAATATATGATCTGTGGTGCCGTATAATAATTGTATTTTTTAATCAAACATTCCTCGTTCATATTAACCCATTTATGACTAGTGGACTCTCCCATCCTTCTACATTGGATCAATTTATTTTCAAAATTAGTGATGTCTAGTTTATTTATTTCTTTATTTAGAATATTTCTTACAGGAATTCCTTTAAGCAAACAGCGCAAACCCTGATGAGACACCGCATCATGCGGCGTCTTATCTGGGTCTACGCTGTTTGTCAAGGCCTTTTTTCTAGACGCTAGGCATAATGTGTTTGGGTTAATATGTTTGTTTCATATTGCGAAAACATGAGATTTAAATCGTATACACTCGCTTTAATGGTTTGTTTATACGTTTAAAAAAAACTAGTGTTGCGTCTGTATTGTTTTAAGGCTTTGTGCTTTTTATGTGATGATTGGGATATGCCTAATAGCTTTTTTTATTTGTTTTTGTTTGAGATGTTCGTTTTGCGTTTTTAAATGTTGTGTCGAGTGGTTCAATGTTTGTTTTATAACTTCTTAAACAAGGTATGCTTTTCGGATTTTATGGTTTGTTAACAAATAACACCGCTTAATGTTTCATGTCATATGATATAACGTATACATCCTCCGTTTGCGTTTTTCAGTGTGGTAAGCAATAACGGGATGTCGCAGATTAACGATGGTGCATTCGTGGGGCAAACTAATCTGGAGACGCTAACAATGTCGTCAAACGACATTCCCGAAATTCAAAAGAATTTGTTTGCTAACCTAACTGGAATGAAATATTTGTATGCATCATTTTGTGTTTGCACTTTTCATAACTTAAGTAAAAAGTAAATATAATACATAAGTAATATTAAATTGTGTTATAATAAAAAATGTGACATCATTGTATAACATTTTCGTTTGAATGTATTAAAAAGTAAATCGTTCGGGATGTTTGTTGTATAAATGCTTTGTTTAAAGTTGGTGCTGGCCAAAATGTGTCTGCCTCATCAAGAAAGTGTACGCTGTCCAACATAGTCATTGCACATGTCATTTGACTTATACTTCCTTTTTAACACACCGCTTATAACGACTGTATCGGGAGTTTGGTTGGCATTAACCCAACGGTTTTGATTTTAGACATCTGGATAATAACAAGATTGCCACCATCGACGAGACAGCGTTTGACAACATGGCCCAGTTACTGGAATTGTATCTACAGAACAACGAGTTGACGCACATGCACGACTTCCTGACGCAGCCGATCACGACTATCGATTTGACCAACAATAAAATTGAAACGTTTGGCATCGATGCGTTCTCGCTGCTTGCAAGTCTTGAGTCATTGTAAGTTGAAATTATGCCCTATTGTTTTAATTTTTATCGTGTTTTTGTAATAATATCATTTATGCGTTTAAAGACAATTAAATGCCTCTACAGTAACATGTTATCTCTAAAGTATGTAAAAATTAAAATGTGTAACTCACATGTCACTCTAAATAAAGCGAGTCAGAATTACTTATTTGATCTTTGCAAATCGAATGCATAGACCAAAAATTATTTTCCTAGATAAACAAGACCAATTACTAGTAGTTGGCACTCAATCAGGGTTTTTGTCTACAGCAGTTCATAAATCTTACGTTCATTCGCTTATGTAGAGTATCCACCCAGTACAACACTGTTGTTCAGCTCATGTTAACTGTTAACCAGAAAACTAACCGGAAACCCGTTGGCGTGCCAATGTCAGACAGTGTCCACCATGAACGACGTACACGAAGCGCTGCTGGGCGCAGTCTGCTCCTCGCCGTCTCTCGCGTATGGCGTCACGTTCGACGAGTCGACTTCAAAAACCCCAACGTATTACACAAACGTCAACGCTTCCATGTTTCAATGCTGTATGTCATTATAATCATTCGAATTCTGAAATGTTTATTGACTACGTAATTACCATATTCACTCTTAGGATTGTCTTCTCATATCAGATTGTGTGTAGATATATGTTACCCTTTTCCTCTGTGTCTTCATAAATCTTGTTTGCTATCATCAACCCTTCTAGAAAAAAACAATAATAAAAAAAAATAATAATAATAATAATAATAATAATAATAATAATAATAATAATAATAATAATAATAATAATAGTGATAATAATAATAATAATAATAATAATAATAATATACCAATATTTTATTTTCACAGCTGCAGAGAGTTTGTCTGTTTCGGATATCACAGGCACGGAATTCAAAGTTAGCTGGAACCAACCCGCGAACATTTTCTACCAGCCAAACGCAACATTCGGAGTTTCACCGCCGATTCAGGGCGAAATGTGAGTAAAGGTATTTTTAAGTTATGCGATGCTGCCACTTAGTTCGAACCGATGAGTTACGTAAGAAAATTGTAAGTCTATTTTGGGAATTATAAATTTTTATCGGGTGAAAACGTTAAAAAACTACCTCTACTATATCTGAAATCAAAATGATCAAACTTTAAAGACGGACAGATACATGTGTGTTCTTTAACAATAAAATATGTTAATGCAACATATATAACACATGTGTGCTTTGAGGCGATTGTTAACAAAATACTCATGTATGCCTACCGTCTAGAAAAAAGGCCTTGGCAAACAGCGTAGACCCAGATGAGACGCCGCTGTTTGCTTGAAGGAATTTCTGTCAGAAATATTCTAAATATAGAAATAAATATACAAGACATCACTAATTTTGGAAATAAATTAATCCAATTTAGAAGGATGCGAGAGACTACTAGGCCTACATGGATTAAATACCCATGTTCACCTTTCAGCGAGTACCAGCTCACGTGTGTCAGTAGCACAGCAGCGACTGTGTCTGATACAAAAAAAGATTCGGACGCCAGTTCCGGTTCAACTTCGTTCTCGCTCACTTTATCTACTGGCGTGGTAGCCGGTACGATTTACGAGTGCTCCATCAAACTGGCGTACAGCGGCTACACGAGCGCTAAGAGCATCCCGGTAACACTTGTCACCCCGGACTCAAGTAAGTCAGATGCTTTTTTAATATGTATCATTCATTAATTTCGATTTAAACGCCTTTTCATAACTTGGAAACAATACACGTATTGAAACGGAAACTAAGCAAATATCTAACGATCCGCTTTTACAGCGATCCCCGGGACCGCCGGACCCCAGGACGTGATATTAGATGTCATGCACTACGACTTCAGCAAGACTAATCCAGACTTCGCCGACATCCTGTATCCGTCAATCAAAAACCCCAGCTACGTCGCGTCACCTTATGGGGCGTGGTTATCGATCTCGAACACGCCCACGAGTGATTCGTTTTCCAAATGGTACCGATCAAACCCAACGGTCAACTATGCACTTAACAATACGTTGATTCTTGCACATCAGTCCGGCACCATCAAAAGGTGAGACTTTCATCTATTTATTTTATGTTTTCCGGTGGTTTATGGAGAAATATCAGTGAAATAAAACTGGTATTTCATACTTTTTATACAGTGAAAAACAACGGTAAAAAATATCGATATTTTCACTGTTTTACTGTGAAATGACGTCATTTTTTCGACGAAATGACGTCATAAATCCAGCAAAATTATCCAGTTAAACTCTTTTAGAATGTAAATTATCGGTGAAAAAAAGCATAAAATAGAAAGAAAATGTGTTTGATTCGATGGAATATCGATTTTAATTCACCCGTGATCATAAAAAATACATATTTTCACTTGTGGCTGCGCCACTCGTTAAATATTATTTTATATGATCACTCGTGAAATAAAATCGATATTCCATCGAATCCAACAAATATCCTCTATATATCGCATTTTTATACGTGTGATATCCTATTAAAACCTCAGACCGAAGCGCTCTATAACAGTAATTGTTCAAGTGTTAGTGTAGTCAAGACATTCCGCAGTTCATTTTGTCAATTTACGTTTTCGGCAGGTTTTGGTCGGATGAGTTCTTCCCAGTAGATGGCAGCGGGTTTTCAGCAGAGCAACAGAAAGACTGCACAGGAACATACCACAACTTTGGGTAATCTTTCTATTACCACATCATCCTAAGGTTTTGTCCGTTAAACAGCATTGGTCACTTACGAAGATTTTCTTTCAAATACTTTTAATTCTTTAAGCAATTTAGTTCGAGCTTCCTTTAGCTTTGCGTAGCACACTTGCAGTCAAATATATGGTCCATTGTGCGTACAGTTGTTTAATCAAGCTTACTAGCTGTCGCTGTATATACATGGGCACGTAATAATATGTTAATGTGTTACAGAAATGGTGCGAGGGAATATTTTCTTATATTTAAATAACGGGTGACATAAAAATATAGAACGCGCATACAATATTTGATTTCATTTTAATCACTTACTACGCAGAACATTTTACTTCTACTCTCATTTTTTAATTCAGAAAAAATAAACACCGCATATCACCAAAAGCGAAACATATTTAAATCACCAATAATAAAAAAGTAATGCAATTAAATAATTGTACATCCTGAATAATTTCCTAGTTTTACGACCGCCGTTCGCACCGGTATCAAGTTTGCTGGCACCGAGAAGATTACTCTGGGAGGGGGCGAGGCACTGTGGCTCTTCATCAATAAGGTCAAGGTCATAGATTTCGTCTCGACCGGCCAGAACTCAAAGGAATGCTTCTACCTCGACCTGTCCCCGGCCGCTACTAAAGGGGGCGGAACTATTCAGCCCAAGGTGGGGGTGTTATCGGCTGCAGGGTCCTGTGGCACATTGGTGAACACGACGTATTCCATTGCTACAGAGCTGCTGGTACGTTTTCCGGAATGTTGTCTTGTCGCAAATATGTTATTTTCAACGTGTCAAACGGAGATGAGATACTATATTATATACGATTAAAGTCATATCAAAGAAATTAAAGCGATGTTTATTTATATGCAACGTAATATTAAATACACACAATTAAGTATCATATATTATTTTATTTGCAATAAAGCTGTTTTCTTAAAAAATCACGGTTTTCAGTAGAGTCTTCTCACAAAAAAAACAGGAACATGTAAATAAATCCCATTATTTGCGATTTAAGGTAGGTGAGATCTATCACTTCGACCTATTCCACGCGGAGACAAGGCGCTGCACCTCCCACTTCCTGTTCCAAGTCGAGGGAACGACCTTCAGTCAGTCGCCCCAGACCGAACTACCTCTGGACTACAAGTAATAGAGCAGGGAAACCAGCAGTAGTTACACCAGTACTAGCTATAATGCATCTCCATCAGCACGTTCCATTGCAACAACAACAAAAACAACAACAAAAATTACACCAATAAACATCAAACGATAACATATAATAATAATTATTACTACCTCCAAATTATTTTAATAGTCCACATGTATTAACCCATTCATGCCTAGCGTCCTGAAAAAAGGACATTGCAAACAGCGTAGACCCAGATGAGACGCCGCATAATTCGGCGTCTCATCTGGGTCTGCGCTGTTTGCTTAAAGAAATTTCTGTAAGAAATATTCTAAATATAGAAATAAATATACCAGACACCCCTACTTTTGGAAATAAATTGATCCAATTTAGAAGGATGGGAGAGTCCACTGGGCATAAATGGGTTAATAGTCTACATGTCTCAGGAGGCTGATAGATTATGTATTCACAACAGCTATTGATGATTTCAGGGTTTCAATCGCAGAGGATTTTTTCATAAATGATATCTTGACAAACGTTAACCTGAATGACGCGTTTGCTGTTGGGCCGTACACCATCACATTATATGCAGGTTGGTAGAGAACTATTCAACAAAATCACGTGACTCAAGCATTTGAGACGCGCTCTGGGGAACCAGGACTTAATTCAGGCGCGTAAAGTGTCGTCCTGGATTAACTTGTGAAATCTGAAAACCTTCATTAAAAGGCTCAATTTCATTAAAGCTGAAATTATCCCTCCTGATAAGCCAATGTGGTTTACACGGGCTCATCTGGTACGATATTTTACGCACATGCGTTTAACCCGGTTTTCGAAGAGAAGAAAGGTGTATTAGTTTCTTAAGAATTCAAGACGCTTCTCGGAATTTTAATGACCTTTTTTTATAACATAAACGTTGCTATCATTGTGCTCGTGAAATAAATATTGATGATCGCGTTCGTTATTTTTCTTTGAGTTATGTCTTTCGTTGGCGTTAGACGGGCAATCAACATGTTATTACAATTGCCCGATTAAGAGAGTTTTAATTATGTTCATTGTGCGTATACATTTGTATCCAGGAAACGAAAACCGGCTTTTTGAGTTCAAGTCAAACATTCCTGCCAACGCATTCACACCCCCTGTACAGCCTGCTCCCAACTACACAACAATCGTTGACCAAGATAACAACACTGTCCAATTCTTAGGTAAGACAAACATATTTTTATATGCGTGTATTGATTACATGGGCACAATACGATGTTATTAACAGTGTACATTTATTCCATACTTCACGTTAGGCCTAACGGTTATATTTAGATTGTTCGCAATGAGAACACAGAATGAACTATCGACATACTTAAATTGATTAACTTTCCATTTCTCATATTTAATGGGCACAATGACGTAATTAGACGTGTGTACACTATTGATAAAATAAACATTTTTATTTAAGATAAATAATGACTTTGATGCCATGTACTTATAGCTTCCGTTCATTTTTCAGAATGCTCCACTGTGTTTACGCCCACATGGAGCAACGCCACTACCGATGAGACGTTTCCTATCTCAACGCCAGTAGCTCTATTCACTCTCAAAGACAAGCTGGATTATGAAACAACAAAGGATTACTACTTTTTGTTGAATGTTGTGGACACGGGGACAAGTCTTACTGGGTCAATAGCAATCAGGGTAAGATTGCTTTCTTATTACTACAAAAACAGTGTGGTTATCAAATTAAGTCTTCACATTGAAATATCATAACTATATAAATATTTTACATAAGGGCAACACGATAATCTAATAGAAAATTTAAGAAAAATGCATATCTATATGTTCGTAAAAATATTAGTTTTGTTATTGCTTTTATATGAAGCAAATTTTATATGTGTTTGGTTATTTACGGGGAGAGATATTATTTCTTTTAAAGGCTATCTTTTTAAAGCTTCACAATACATGTATGATGTATTTGTAGTTATATCAAGTGTGTTAATTTTGGACTGTGCAATGTGTATTTTACGGGTATGATTTTTTTCTCATGGTAGGTAGCGATAACGGATGTGAACGACAACTGTCCCGTTATGTCCCCGCTTACAGTTGTGCTGACGCCACTTCCGGTCCTAGTGACAAACGATCTTGTCACCTTCACCTCCAGCGACACGGACAGTGGTGACAACAGCGACATCCGTTATATCGTTTCAAAAGTGATTCCCGAGTAAGTAAATAGTCAAGATATTCACACTTCTTTGTAGGAAAATAATCTTATTCGCTGTAAATAATATGTTTGAACATTCCATTACAGCCCACCAGTCGATTACAACAGCTCAATGGAACTTTACGATGACGTCTATCTCAACTACACGACGCTGCAGTTCCAAGTGATCGCCATTGACAACGGAACCGTACCGCGCGGAGACGTCGCGTCCGTTAACGTCACCGTGAGCAACACGTGCGTCATGGACGTCCTGTTTGGCGACATCAAGTACATCTTTGCGGTGGATAAGGTCACTGGAGGCATGACGCTGAGGATTCCGAAATACTACGTAGTTGATTTCCGTGAGTTTTTTCTTAGCAAAAATTTATAATGTCTCAGGATACAATTATTTATAGTATGAATATATTGTAATTATTTACTGTAAATATGTTGTGTTCACTTCGTTTTGATCTCTCTATGAACTTGGTCAAGCGAGGGGGGAAAGTGTGAGGCGACTCGGTTAGCTCAGCCGGCAGAGCACTGGACCTGATACTAGTAGCTAGTGAACTGTGTTCTTGAGCCGGAATGGCAGCACATTTTTTCGTCGCCCTGTTCCATTTTCGTCATTCGTTATTTGCAAACGCCTTCTTTTTTTCTTTTTCTAACAGCGTGCGACAGAGAGCTCGGTCTAACAAAGGGAATGGTACTGGACAACATGATGTCGGCGTCGTCTTCTTTAGATGACCACTCCACGGGACCTGGACGGGGTCGCGTTAACAGCACAGCAAGTGAGTTATCATTTCATCAACGAGTTAAAATGCTGGTCTCTACGATGATTATATACGGTGTATACAATCAATTCGTTGCGTACCAATATGTTATTGTTATGTTTAGCTATTCTTTGTCACGCATTTTATTTTATAAATAAAGCATCAGATCATGTGGTAAAAGAATTACAAACAACTTGACCTGTCCTAAACTAAATTGTCATTACCAAAGTTTGTTTATAATATGACCACTCACTTCACTTTATATCTCCAGACGTCTACAGCGAACTCGCCGGCGCCTGGGTTGCCGGCGTTGCCGACACGAACCAGTACCTGGAGGTTGACATGGGGCTGCCTTACAAGTTTACCAAGGTACACATCCAGGGCCGTGACGACGCCGACGAATGGATCACCTCATTCAAGTTCTTCTACTACAGCGATAGCACAAGCTCCTGGGATGAGTACACCAATGCGGCAGGACAAAACGTAAATTAATACTTTGAACCGTTAAAAAAGGCTCTCACTACAATATTAGAATAATGATAACTATGAAGTCAATGCTTGACAGACACAGCTTGCAAAACATGCTATTACTGTTTATTGGTTTATCTTTTACTAAATATATTATTGCTTTGTTATATTGCCCTTATTGTATATTCTGTTTACTTGGGTGAAAATAACGTTTTGTTCTGTTCTGTTCTGTTCTGGTTGTATTTTCCGCATTATATCCTGACTATACATTCCATATAGTATCTTCATTATGTTTGACGTTATTTATTTAAATCAGTTTGGATCAATCTCAGATAAAGAGAACTCTGCCAACATAATAGGTTTGACATATCGTTAAGTTATTTTTGTACATTTAAGATATTGCTGGGAACAACCGATAGAGACGCAATCAACATAGTGTTGTTTGATCCGCCAGTATTGAGCAACAAAATACGAGTAAATCCTCAGACGTGGCAGGGAGGCAACGTGTCTCTGCGCATGGAGCTGTCCGGGTGTCAACAAGCGGAACAGCTCTACTGTAAGCATGACGCATAATGGACACAGACAATAAACACCGTTATTCCGTTTTTAGTTTTATTTTAAAATTTGTATTGAATTGAATAAAGGAAAATTAAACTTTCCTCAATCGAATAATGAATTCGGATCAAGGAACAAACAAGTCTAAATTCATTTTTTTGAGCATTGTAAAGGTCAACAAGACAACTACAGCAGTTAGGGCCACATTGGCTGTGTAATGTCAACTGGTATTCATTCTAATTAAAAAAAACACCTTGGTATTTCAGACGACGTCAGCTGCGTGCGTTGCGAGGCGACGAACTACTGCGAGGGGGAGGGAGGTCAGAAGCCTTGCGGGCGCTGTGACCCGTATAACCCGACTTCAACCTGTGGCCGCAACCCCGTGGAACATTCGTTCGGTCACTCCTCGGAATGCTCGCCGTGCCCAGATGGATGGGTATGGGAATACAGTATCTACTACTTTTATAGACGGTTTGATGTGAAACTAAATGAATATCTGACAAGGCAATTGTTGAAATCCGTTTAAGCAATCTTCATTACTTTATTTAAGGAATTCCATAGTTATACTATCATTTATCATTGTATTCAACGGATGTTTTAGTACATCACTCACCATTCTGTCTCATTCAGATCTGCAAGGACGGCTACGCTACGATCTGCGATGAGTTCATGTATGCGGAGTGTAACGCCACCTGGTGCCCGGACTCATGCGCGCAGTGTCAGCCTGGCTGGGCCTGTTACGATGGACGCCGCACACAGTGTACTCCGGGGTACTATTCGGATGGCTTCATGGGTATGAAGTATTGTCTTGGCAGTCTTATTTCTGCTGTTCTGTCCATGCTCATCTAGTGTTAACTTAAAGCCGATTTGCATAAAAAGTTTCATATTACTCTGTAGACTGAATCACGCAAGAACTTACAAATAACGTAAGAAACATCTAACATTCAAAGTTACATGTAGTTACAACAGAAACATTCATAAGAGTTTAAGTTATAGATATACATGTTTATTTTTAAAAATTGCGATATTAACGCATTATAACACGTTCTTTATATCCAGACCAATGCAAGGCCTGCGTCCCGGGGACATTCAATAACATCACTGGCGCCTCCAGCTGTCAGAACTGTCCATCCGGATACTATAGCGGAAGTGCCATGACGCAGTGCGCGGTGTGCCAACCGGAAGAGTATGCGCTTAATGACGGGGCCGGCTGCATCGCCTGCTCAGGCGTGGGGCAGTGCCCGTGTATGACCTTTGACAAGTGCTTTAACGGAATCGGTACGATATGAAATAGTGCATTAGTATATAATTAAATTATAATAAGCAAAACTCTCGAAATTGCATTTGGCTATTCACAGAGTCGTCAAATTTATATTGACTTATTAATGTGTCGAACAAGGTTTAAATGGTGATAACATTTAATGAGTCACGCCCTTAATTTATTTTAAAATAATTGAAAAATACATGCATATGATATGCGCGCTTATTTTTCCTTCTTCAGGCTGTTACAACAAGGGTAGCGGTACATACGCATGTCTGCCGTGCCCGGATGGATACAAAGTAGACGGGGAGTCGTGCACGGACATTGACGAGGTAAGACGCGTAGTCAGTGGTTGGTATCTGGTAAGTGACCCAGTTCATTAGGGTTTTAAATAATGAAGTTAAACATAGACTTTTAGAAATAAAGCAATTACAGAAGATACATTTATTTTATACACATTTGTTTGATAATGTGTACATAGGCAGGTACAATTAATAAACAATTGAAGTTTTTAAAGTCGGATTAATTCTAAAGAGTATAAATTCTTGAATTATATTCGCCGTTCTTTTCCTTGTTCTTGACCAATATAGGTTGCAATTACTGAATAATGACCGTGGTTTCGTATGCTGTCGACCGTCATTAGTTATATAAGCAGACGCCAGTTACACACTCAGCGGTAGCTCTCTAAGTTGTTCAACACATTTTCAATCAAGTCTTGTCAGCTCATCAAAAAATGCTAGATTAATTTATCCAAGGAATGTATGCATTCACTTACGAGTTGCTCTTGTTGTTCATGCCAGTGCTACGAACACAACCCGTGCTTCAACTCCCGCTGCGTGAACACGGTGCCTGGTTTCCAGTGCTTGGAGTGCCCCCAGGGCTACTCGGGTACGTACGAGGACGCGTACGCCTGGGACGTGCATCAGCGCGTCTTCATCTGGCAGAACTTCGTGCGCTCCAACTTCTCAAATCAGAGCTGCGACGACATCGACGAGTGCGCTGTAAATAATGGCGGATGTGACCCCAGGATGCCATGTGTGAACACAGCTGTAAGAAATACATGTTCGATGGATATCTATAATTTTTATAAGTGGCCAAGTGTAACACATTTAGTGTCATAAATCATATTTATTTATTATTTGAAATGAACTTCACGAAAATTTGAACTATTTTCGCCTTGGCTTCTTACCAGAGGGAGTGATCACGTGATAGTCAATATGACGACGTCCATGCCGAGACAGGTATTTATCGCCGTTTTATTCCCTTTATTACCTTTGTTTAACGTTAAAATGACGCTCACTTTCCAGTCATATAGGTAAGAAACTGAATTGCATTTATTTCGTATTAAAATTCGCTAAATAGTTCGACTTTACTCGATGCGAATTTTCTTAGTTGAGTGAAGTCGAGATTTAGAGCGAATAGTAATACGATATAAATGCAAATCACTTTCTTGCCGTCATAGCTTGAAAGTACGCCAAATTTTAACAATTAATATAAGGAATAAAGGGTAATAAACGGCGAAAATAACTATCTCGGCATATACGTCGCCATCTTGTTTGTGACGTGATACCCCCACTGCTTACGTATGGTCCATTCAACTTAGATCGTCTTCCATATACAGGGAAGCTACTATTGTGATTTCTGCGAGACGGGCTACATCGGGACAAACAAAAGCGGCTGTTACTTAGACAACTTCTGTATTTCTGGAGCGCATAATTGCATCGCAGAGGCGGACTGTATTTATCTCGGCCCGGCGCAATTCCGCTGTGTGGTAAGTAATTTGCATTTGGCTACAATATTTGCGTAGCATAAACCGGTTAGTTTTGGATTGGTGTATAGTCATGAATATGTATGCAATTAATCAGCTGTATTAACCTAATGACTTGCAGATATAAACAAAAAATAATCTTAAAATAAAGCTTATGCATTTTTATTATTAATAAACTGTTGAAAATAAAGCGATAAGTGTTATCAAATAAGATTTCTAATTATGTGAACTGCGTAACGTTATCATTCAACGTGTTATTTAAAGATAGTTAAATAAATGAAAATAGTGCAAATGATGGCTTGTTTTTCTTTTGCAGTGCAAGCCAGGCTACGCTGGTAACGGCAAGGTGTGTGGGCTGGACAGCGACAATGACGGCCACCCGGACCGGGGCGTCTCCTGTCTAGATTGGGGATGCAGAAGGGTTCGTTTTGAAATATTCCATACTTCTTGCAATGTCCCTGGAGAGTTGGATTAAAGTAGTACTGACAGTTAACTATTGTTGTTTGCAACTATTTTGTTATTACCCTTACTTTTCGTGTAGGACAACTGCCCGGCCGTCTCCAACAGCAATCAGGAAGATACGGCCAATGATAACAAGGGAGACAACTGTGACAGCGATGACGACAACGACGGAAGATACGACTGGCTTGTACGCGCCTGATCTTTTCATGCCATCTAAATGCATTTCCTTTGAAACGGAGACAAATTGTTAAATTAAACACATTTTGTATTATAAAGACACAATATTTTTTTAGACTTTTCAGATTAACTTTTTAATGTGAACCAGATTCATAAATGTGAGTTGGATGTATAGACTCTTATGGATCATTTTGTTTTCTTAATGTTGCGCAACCATAATAAAACGTCGGTTATTTTGCCTAAAGGATAACTGTCAGTACGTCTCAAACTGGAACCAGGCCGACGGAGACGGTGACGAAATCGGCGACGCCTGTGACAACTGCCCTAGCATGGCCAACGCTGACCAGCTGGATACCGACGACGACGGAATGGGGAATGCGTGTGATACAGATGACGACGGCGATGGTATGTTCCCGCTTGGTGTTATCGTCAATAGTCATTTTCATTTAGCAAATAACATGTTGTACAAAGTACATTTTGAAATGAAAGTGACTTCCATCCGGATATGTTTACAGAAGAGAAATAGGTATACATTGAACATTTATATTTGAAATTAGCATGTCAGTTCCATTAATTGTTAATAATATTTATTAGGTTAGACATTTAAACCTACCTGTAATGTTCAAATGCCTGGTTTGATCCTTATATGAGCCCAAAACTGTTGCGGCATTCTACTTCAGTGTATTGGTAAGATGCTGTTATTTTAATGTCGGTACCCTTAGCATGTTAGCAAATGGGACCAATAACTGACGCAATTAATGGAGTGCACTTGCTCATGTACTAGTACGATGAAAGAAAGCTATAAAGGATTACTAACTGTTTAAAATGGCAGACAAATACACCGAGTGCAATACCAATGGAGGATGCTAGATATTCCTGTTCTATCACTATCTGCGTCTCTCATTTACTGTATATACATATCTCAGGAGTACTCGACGCGAATGACAACTGCCCACTGGTCAGCAACCCCGGACAACAAAACTCGGACTCGGACACAGTTGGTGACGCTTGTGACAACTGTGTGAGCGTTGCTAATAGTCCGACGTTGGGTGTTCAGTTAGATCTTGACCAAAACGGATACGGCGATGCGTGCGACTCTATTGGAGGAACAAATAAAGACGAGTAAGTAGAATTTCAAAACAAATTCGAAGAGTTCTTCTAGCAATCGCGGTGTAGTTGCATTTGCATTTAAATTTACTTCTCTTTTCATGACGGCATGATAATTGT
Organism: Dreissena polymorpha; assembly: GCF_020536995.1. NCBI lineage: Eukaryota > Metazoa > Mollusca > Bivalvia > Myida > Dreissenidae > Dreissena > Dreissena polymorpha. The sequence continues at coordinate 103,537,221 of NC_068356.1, read as the reverse complement.
CACTTTTTTGAAATTTTAGGGATGGTGATGGCGTTTTGGATTTTGACGATAACTGTCCAAATTATCCAAATGGAGACCAGTCCGATATTGATTCGGACAAAGCAGGTAACTATTATAGTGACACTCTTAAACTACATTAAATAGAGTACGCTCTATATGCTCTCTTTGAAAAGCATGCAACTTAAATGCATATATGCGATTTATTTTTGTGATGCAGGAGACCTGTGCGATGACGACATGGATGCTGACACTGTCGTTAACGGCCTTGACAACTGCCCGTACCTTAGCAACGCCGACCAGACGGACGTCGACGGCAACGGTGTGGGAGATATTTGTGAGGAGGATTCCGACGGCGACACCGTTGTCGATAAGAACGATACATGCCCGAACAACCCTGCGATGAGCGTGACCACCTTTAAGAAACACTTCATAGTAGATCTGGACCCGGCTGACGGACTGGATGCTCCCAACTGGGAAGTGAAAGACAACGGAGCGGAAGTGCAGCAGATGCGCTACACCAGTAAACCGACGATGCTTATCAGTAAGATATTTTATGTTAAATCAAGTATTTACCAGCAGGTTTTGTTTACTTAGTTGTGATATTGTTTAGTGTGTGAGATGAAAAATACACTATTTGGCGAGAACGCATTGGCAATTATTCCTACCAGGTCTTGCAACTGCCACAAGGTGGGAGCCACTGCATTGTTTTGGATACCATCGCAACTCAAAATTCAGTCACCTTGTGAAGCGATTCGATTGCCATTGTGTTTGCCATAGAGAAAGTAAAAATTTTAAGAAACTTCTTCACAATTTGGCAAAATTACAATTTTCAATATAAATGTTTTAGATTCGAAAAATACTAAATGCATTGTATTCAAACAAGCCAAATAACACTTCTGATTAACCCTTTGCATGCTGGGTAATTTGTCTTCTGCTAAAATGTCGTCTGCTGAATTTCTAAAATTAGCATTTTCTTCGATTTTTTTCAAAGAATACTATCAGAATAGCAAACAGTTTTGATGCTGATGAGACGCCACGTTCTCCAAACTGTTTGCAAAGGCCTTTAAAATCCGGTTTCAGCGCTTAAAGGGTTAAGATAAAAATCGGTTCATCAAAAAAATCATCTATCTAAATCGGAAAAATATTCACTCTTTTGTGACGCTTTTTATCGCAAGTATAGCTACAATGTGCCCTACAAACAAAGCGTTTAAACTACTAATTGAAATCAAATGCTTTCGTGGTTAAGTAGTTAAGCGTTAGCTTTTACTACTTGAAGTCCAAGGTTCGAGCCGTAGTGATTGCACATTTTGTTATTTAAATTTTTCAATTTTTATAATAACTTTTTTAACTACTCCAACTATTTGTTTGGTTGTGGAAAGTTTCATTTAATGGAATTTGTCAAAACTATGATACTCTGTGATCAAAACCCTTTTATTGTTTGACGAAGCCGACTTCTTACAGCATTTGCGGTCAACGGTCTACCTGTTTGTAGGACTTTATTCAAGATAGTCATCATTATATATTATACAGAGTATCTTAAATAGCAGAATATGTCCGACATATTTTATAGGCAGTGATCCATTATGACCATTGTTATGAGTACCTTTTAAGAAGCAAGACATTTAACTGGTGCCTTTTTAACCCATTTATGGCTGGTGGACTCTCCCATCCTTCTAAATTGGATCAATTTATTTCCAAAATTAGGGATGTCTAGTATATTTATTTCTATATTTAGAAATTTTGTTACAGAAATTTCTTAAAGCAAACAGCGCAGACCCAGATGAGACGCCGCATCTAGACGCTAGGCATAAATGGGTTAATTAAACACGCAAAATAATGTTTGTTCCAGGCGAGCAGTCTTACGGTGCGATTGTGTACGCTGGTACCTGGTTTACAACGGAACCGTATGCCAGTGAGTATTTTGGCGCCATTTTTGGTTACGTCAGCAACAGGAAGTTCTACGCTGTCATGTGGAAGGGAAATCACTACAACTATGGCAGTACGACGTGGAAAGCAGGAATAACTGGCATCCAGTTAAAGGTGAGTGTTATTTTCAGTATGCACGTATGTAAACAATGCTCATTTAAATAGTTACGAAGTTCGCAAGAAAAGTATACTGCAAGACAATATAACTTGACATTGCGAATTAGTGACATTGGTGTTTTAGCAAATTAGTTAATTTAAGCTCATACGGTTCAATCTAAGCTGAAGTCGTCCTTCTGGTTTTAGCTGGTTGACTCAACTTCCGGTCCCGGTTCCGCATTGAAGGAGGCTCTGTGGCACTCATCGGACACTGTGGGCCAGGTGACCCTGTTGTGGCAGGACCCTGACCTCCAGGAATGGAAACCGCAATTATCATACAGGTGGTTCATCACCCACCAGCCCTCCACGGGATATATCAAGTAAGTTCGGATAGATGCTGCTTTTTGCCATTTGATTACATATGATAATATAAATTGTTATTGACATGTGCACGGTATATATAATATTTTTAATGTATAACGTGTTAATACATTTTTTTAATCTTTTGATTGCTTCATATTTATTTTATTTACTTCAGCATCAAGGTATATCGCGGACCCACCCTGATGGTAGACTCCGGGGCTCTGTACGACGGTTCGATCACAGGAGGCCGTGTGGGCGTGGTACAATTCGGAAACTTTCCTGTCATCTACTCGAACCTGAGGGTCGAGTGCCAAGACCATATTAACATGGCGCTTCACTTTGACGGCATCGACGATTTTGTCACTCTGGAGTCAGTAGCGGAGATGGAAGTTGAGGAGAGGTATGTTTTGTCTCTAAGATGTTATATGGTACATGTATTAACAAAACGGCAGAATTAATGTTTAATTTTATTACTTCAATACATCCTTAAATATGATGCGATGATGATTTGTACTCTAACAAGTCAACATTTACCGTTTTACTAACTAATCGGCAAATCCCTATTTGTAAATCAAAGCGCTGAAGGCACTGAAGTTGTTTGCTATTGCATAATTTAAGACGCAATTCATTTTTCAAAATTAATCGCAAGTTTGAAATTAACACACGCCATTCACATTTATGAAGAGTGTGTCATAACGCACGGGTCGAGATTTGTGTGCACTTTTTATCATCCTATTTATTTCATAGAGATAACTTAGACAAACTAAAAACAACATGGCCTTTATGGACGTTCTGAACGCATAGAAAGTATGATGAAAATGGCAGTGAGAACTGAATATAAAGACAATTTGCATTCACCATCATATTAAATGAATTTTGTTGGAATATCGAATACTTTCTCACTAAGAATATAATTTCATGATGAAAATTCACTTTACAAAACTTTTGAATTTTGATACCATATACAAATTCAAAATATACAAGAAGATCATTGATGAAAATAAATAAATAATAAATCTGCGAGCAAGACTTTTTACTCACGAATTAGGTAGTCATCAAGACAGTCCTGTTGACCCGTACATTGTTGTTTATGCATTACTTGTAACCCTAGCAGTTCACACGGTGTCAACAACTCTTACCTAAACATAGGTATAGAGCACTCGTGCGCTTTTTCGGCATAGCTGTTTTACTCAGCTTTTCATCTTAATGACTTTTACATAACGCCAGCAGACACGCATGAATATTTTCGAATATTTCATAGGCTGATTCGAGATAAAACCTCTGAACTTTGGCTACATCACAGTGTCTGTGCTCGGCGCAAAGGATGTAGTTCAGTGTAAGGAATTCCGGACTAATCTCTGAATGTTCAAACGACACAAATTGTGGCCCATTTACAATTACGCGTTAAAATCTATTTCGCGGATTTCAGTTTTGCTTTCAAGATGAAAAAAAATCATTACCCAAAATAGTATAGTGTCACGATAAGAAGAAAATCGTTTAATTATCCAACCACAATGTTTGCCGTACTCCTTCAGCACGTCTGGAAATCGTTCCTGAACGCCTGGATAGGCTGCCCTTAGTTACAAGTTTGCTATTTTGAATTCAATTGAGATTTTTAATGACCCTCGTCATGCGAAAGTGGATCTTATTCCATATGCGCCCATCATATATATATAGCCCACTCAGCATGCTCATCTCTCAGTCAGGTCAGGAGATACATAATGAGACCATAACATATTGAGTGATTTTACAGCGAACAGCATAGCCTCTGACCAGACTGCGCAAATGCACATGTTGAGTTTAAGAAACGCTGGTCGAAACGCATATGACCCATTTTCGCATGACGCGGCTATGAAAGTGTGATTTAAATGTGTCGAAAGAAAACTGCGTTTAAATCAAACATTAACATACTATATATTGCGATAGTGAAGACATTTTCTCATAATAAGGCATGTGAAGACACATATGATGTACATTCCCGTAGTATATGTTTATCTTCTTACACTAATGTGTGGTTTGACACTGACAACACACATTTCATGCGGTGAATATGCAACTTATAAGTGAAAAAAAACACAATAGTTAAACTTTTGTTTACATTTTATTTATTTATTTAGAAAAGTAAATTGCAAACTTTATGTCAAAGTCAGCGTTTACGCCGACTACATTTTAAAAAGATATTTCTTCTATTTAGTCGTTTTCGGTTTTAGCGATTATAAAGCATTTGTGAGATTGTCTATAGTATACCTGTAGTAATTGGTGAACTCATGTCCAACGTTTTATAAATTGAGAACTGTGAATATAAACAAGCTTAACCTTCTACTATTGCGTTGTTAGCACCCATAAATACAAAAGATCGCCGCTTTCTGTTGAGAACAAAAGAACGTTTCCCAGAAATCCCCACTGTAGAAGCATGAACGAGGTTACGAAACATCATTCGTTTTATATTTAATTGTTTGTTATATTCGGTTTTAGCAATTATGAAGCATTTTTGTTGTTGTCTATCGTATCCCTGATGTTATTGTTGAACTCATGTTCAACGTTTTATAAATTGAGAATATAAACAAGCGTAACCTGATATAATTGCGTTGTTTTCCCGAATCTATTAATAGCCTCAGATTAACAAGCGTAACCTGATACTATTGCGTTGTTATCACCCGTGCAATTGACATGACGCCTTATCTATGATCGCTCCGCCCACTAGAATTGATCCACCAATCAGCGATCGATTAATCGGGCGCACTCGTTAGCAACGACCTGTCCGCCATTTTCTAGACAAGCTACATGTTTAGGTTCACTTTTATTCCAACGAGTTTCTTTTGTTTTCCTCTTTAAAAAAAACAATTAAAATGGTTAAACGGTGTCAATGGGGATTATGTAACTCGGACAATCGATATCCTGAAAGATTAGTTGGTGACATTTAATTTATATCGGTTCCAAAGCCGAAAAGAGATCTTGAGAAGTGTAAGAGATGTATAAATACATGCGGTCGTCACCACGCCAACTGAACGTCAACACTGTCAAAGACAATTATAATATATTTTTATCGGATATACTAGCAGATTTAAATAGTTTATGTTATCGATATGATTATCACATAATATTACACTTTTTTAAAATAGTTTTATCAGTTACTAGGTCAGAAGCGAGGTTCATCTGCATTACTTAAAGAGAAATTAACTCTGATAGTAATGCACTTAATTGGCATCATACATGTTATTTGAAGGTGACATGTGATATATTATCTTATTAACGGTATCTACACATTTGCACTCATGTGGTGTCACAAATAAACGCTTTTAATCCACACTAGGAGCTCGAATGCCTAGATCTCATTTTTTAACGAGTTTCGTTTATTTTGTTTGGATTAAAAAACGAATATGAAATATGGCAAAAACGGTGTAAAAAGGGTTAATGCAACTCTGACATTTGGTATCCAGAAAGATAAGTCAGATGAATTAGATTTATACCATTTCAAACGCGGCAATTCGGTCTTGACAAGAGCGAATGGAAGCTTCAAGAATTACCGAGATCCCCTTTATAAAACATTAATTTATTTCACATACTTGAAATGTCATATAAGCAATAACTAAGCATTATTAAGTATGTATTATGTCACGTGTGCATGTAAAATAATTGAGAAATTTGGTACCCAATTCGTGTAACTTTACGAAATCCCCGTTAAAAATTGCGTTTCTGTGTGTGTCAGAAACAAGTGAAAACCATTTTGTTATTGTTTTAATAAAGACGTATCGATAAATGCTATTGTAAAAGAGTTATTATTACTGCTGGTAGTTAACCAATTAATGCGGTAACTTCGGGGAAGTCGGTACCTGCGCGAGCGGCTGATATTGGTAGCCTTATTAATTTATAATAGCCTGACCGTATTCCATTTCGTACAACGCTAATTTTATATCAGACAATGTCCAAACTTACTGTGTTGTTTTTGCGCTTTAAATTACAGTGATTGATAAATGTCCCATAAGCAATGTTTAATATGATTAATATCACTTTTATACGCAATAACATGTGGAATTGAGGTACCCACCCGGCGTCAGAAAGCGCGTAAAACTTCACCGAATTCCCAGTTATAAAGCGCTATTTCGTGTCAAATACACGGGTAGGGGGGAATGTTTCGGTAATAATTTTGTTAATAACACGGGTAAATACCGGTGAAGTATTAATTTATTGCAAATACCACCATTACACGTAATAACGGGTTCGATTTCGGTAAGCGCGCAAGCGTTTGAGAGCGTGTTTAATGTACCGATTTACCAGTTATAAATAGCTGATGTTCTCTTTAATCGCATATTTTTTGCATTTGCAGAATAACTTAATGGCATCAACCCCTTTACAAGTGTAATATGGTGTTAAACAAGTCCATAAAATCATCCGGAATATCGCGTAAATCTATATGTAGTCTATAGGCAAAGAAGCCATTTTGGTGTTAGCTTGTCTAGGTTTTCTTCCCGCTGAGCCACGTGATTAAGTGGGCGGAGCGATCACTGATAAGGCGTCATGTCAATTGGACTCTCCCTTGATTATCAGCAGCCCTATCTATTAATAGCCTCAGATTATGAATGGGCTGATACAACGTCATGAAGACGCAGCAGAAAATGGACTATTTTAATCATTCATAAACAATCTTAATCATTCATAAACAATCTCTTCCGCGACATGTATCATCATTACAATCATTGTTTATTGATTCTTTTCAATATAAGCTCCGTTCGAAACTATAACATTTAACACGATATTCAATTATTCATATAATGTTTCCATTTGTGAATGAATATAGTTTGAGAACTCAAACCTGTGGCATAAATTATACAACTCTTTCTCGCGCGGATGTGGCAGGTAGTAGGCTCTCCGTAGATAAGCCGAACCGACTTGAAATTTTGAGTAACAACATAAGCTGGTCGCTATGCGACCAACTAAACTTTCCCTACCTTGTTTTTTGTCATTTATGGTGTCCCTCTTTTAAACGGTGCTCCTAAATTAAAAGAAGGAGTTAATATCGACAATGCATCGTCCTCCTCATTAATTAACATGGATTTTGCAGGGATTTATCCTGGCAATATTCTACATATATCATATTTATAGTTGATTAGGTATTCAAGATGCTTTTATTGGTTTATGAAATTTGTGTTGCTCTGTGTAGTGTAGTGTATTGACCTAATTTTCACATCTTGTATATTGTCAGATTTCCATTATTTGTTGACCGTGTGTCCAAATAAATCCCTAAAATTATGGTATTCATATCTCAATAATGCAACATTTTTCAACAACAAAATACATAATTAGTTATCAAAATACGAATGCATTTATTCGTATTTCAGTTTCACGATCGAGACGTGGATGAAGCTAGACGCTGGCTACACGGCCGGACCATATCCGATACTGTGCACATCTAACGGGACGTTTTGTCTCTGGGTGGAGGGAGGAAAGGTGCGCGGCCAGTACGGGGAGCAGAATATCACGTCCGGTTCCACTTTGACGGCTAATAAGTGGTATAACGTCATGTTCCGCAGCAGTATTGAAGGTACATACTAGCGGGAGATATGCATTTTTCCTCCGCCATTCGAAGAATGATTTTTGCCTGTACATTTATGTGCATCCTTTCGTCCATCTATTTTAGCGGGAATTATTGTCACTTGTATTGCATAAGGGCTTGTTTTAAACCTATACTATTTGAGCGATTTATAAAAACTAAACATCACCGTGTTTTCAATCATTAAATTCATGAACTGTTTGTGCTTGTTCTCATGAAGATATTTGTATATGATTCTCGGATGGTTTCTTTAATTTCGTTTACAGATGAGGCGCTCGCTATATTCATAGACGGAGTTTTAGACGCGACACAGACGCAAGTACCGATGGTCAACTGGGTAGGTCGCTCAGACGGTTTATGTTTTTTTTTAACCTATGTATTTTAGTTTGATTGCATTTAAAGTACTTTATACTTATTTGAAACACTCTCAGGACCGTTTACTTGGGCCTAGAACCAGTACTTGGTGTCTTTCGGGGAGATCTAAAGAGCGCTCCCGCAGTGGGGATCGTACCCGTGACCCCACGGTCGCTTATGAATATGCAACATGTGACCAGCGTATATCCAGCTCAGCGTGCGCATGCTTGCAGTCTGTTCAGGAGCTTCGCTATCCGCTATACATTGTCTTTAGGTTTGATGGTCTCAATATCAGACGGTGTAGCTCCTGATAAGACTGTGCGGATGTATGGTCACGTTATAAGACGGTGTAGCTCCTGATAAGACTGTGCGGATGTATGGTCACGTTATAAGACGGTGTAGCTCCTGATAAGACTGCGTGGATGTATGGTCACGTTATAAGACGGTGTAGCTCCTGATAAGACTGCGTGGATGTATGGTCACGTTATAAGACGGTGTAGCTCCTGATAATACTGTGTGGATGTATGGTCACGTTATAAGACGGTGTAGCTCCTGATAAGACTGCGTGGATGTATGGTCACGTTATAAGACGGTGTAGCTCCTGATAAGACTGTGTGGATGTATGGTCACGTTATAAGACGGTGTAGCTCCTGATAATACTGTGTGGATGTATGGTCACGTTATAAGACGGTGTAGCTCCTGATAAGACTGTGTGGATGTATGGTCACGTTATAAGACGGTGTAGCTCCTGATAAGACTGTGTGGATGTATGGTCACGCTATAAGACGGTGTAGCTCCTGATAAGACTGTGCGGATGTATGGTCACGTTATAAGACGGTGTAGCTCCTGATAAGACTGTGCGGATGTATGGTCACGTTATAAGACGGTGTAGCTCCTGATAAGACTGTGTGGATGTATGGTCACGTTATAAGACGGTGTAGCTCCTGATAAGACTGTGTGGATGTATGGTCACGTTATAAGACGGTGTAGCTCCTGATAAGACTGTGCGGATGTATGGTCACGTTATAAGACGGTGTAGCTCCTGATAAGACTGTGCGGATGTATGGTCACGTTATAAGACGGTGTAGCTCCTGATAAGACTGTGCGGATGCGAAGGGTGGGCTGGGGCTATGGCGGCCTCATATAAAATAAGACCCATTTTCGTATGACGAATTTCAAACGAACAATTTGCATGTCAAACATATGTGTTTTTTCAAGTAATCAATGACCGTTTTCTGTTATTTACGTATTAAAGGATTTCTTTTAGCCACTGCAACACTATACTGTTCAACCTTATTTTTATTTAGACAATAACCGAATACACACACGACCTAACCTTATACATTGGCAAGAAGAATGCTACCTTCTTCAAAGGATCTATAGATGAGGTAACTTAATGTTTAAGTATTGCATTCACAAAAGATTTTTTTTTCAATTCATACATTCGTAGATTGATAAGTCTACGGCGAATACAGTTTTTGTGTAATTACGTTTGTCCGTTTCCCTTTCGTCATATAGAGAAACGTACTTTATGTCAATTGTTCCAAATTAACCCATTTATGCCTAGCGTCTAGGAAAAAAGGCCTTGGCAAACAGCGTAGACCCAGATGAGACGCCGCATGATACGGCGTCTCATCAGGGTCTGCGCTGTTTGCTTAAAGGAATTTCTGTAATAAATATTCTAAATATAGAAATAAATATACTAGACATCCCTAATTTTAGAAATAAATTGATCCAATTTAGAAGGATGGGAGAGTCCACTAGGCATAAATGGGTTAAGCTCTGTTAAATCACGATCATGAAACAAGGATTCTCATTATTGAATTATGGAATACATTTAATGATATGATTGCTATTCCAATCGTGTATTTCGTTTATAATTTTCATTTAATTATATATTTTTATGATAACCATGTCAATATGTGGTATGAACTTTCGCTTGTCTTTATGTTAATACACTCTTAACTCGCATTTAAGATTATTGCGAACAGAATTTTCCATATACAAAACTGTTATATTTCTAAATTAGTTGCGTCTGTACTCGGTGGCAATTCCTGACGCAGACATTAGTTCCCATATCGGACTGGTGACGCTCCAGCGGCCCATCTGGAAGGACTATGGCGTGCTCCACTTCCGCATGGAGGACTCCGTTGCTAATGACTCCCTTGCGAACTCTGGGAGGTTCGCGGGAATGTCCGTACGATCCGGCGGAGATTTTGTAACGGTAGGAACAAGATGATGTGATATTACCATCAACATAAAAATATTTCAACAGTTTAGTAAGGAATCAACCATAAAAGTATTCAATCTGAGCTTATACATACATTCCATTGTCGTGTTTTGTTAATTTTATTGTATTTGAACCGACAAAATCCTGCGAATCCAATTTCAAAATGACGATATAAAAGCGAAGTTATAAATAAAAATATCAGGTTAATTAATGTTATTTGCATGGATTGCATTCTAATACAATGATTTTATTGTGTCAATGTGAAATATATGTAAAAACTTGCCTTCATCATTTCCGTTAAAGTATTATCATAAAGATGATATGTGACGCTTTCAGAGCTTCCAGCAATACCATCAGTTCAAGCTCACGTACCCCAACAACAAGAGATAAAGACAATATACGAGACAAGACACGTCATGAGATTAGTGCTGGCTATATCAGCATTTGAGTCGCGTTCTGAGAAAACTGGGCATAATGCATGTGCGTAACGTGTCGTTCCAGATTAGCCTGTGCAGTTCGCACAGGCTAATCAGGGAAGACACTTTCCGCTTTTATGGTATTTTTCGTTTAACGGAAGTCTCTTCTGCACGAAAATCCAGTTAAGGCGGAAAGTGTCGTCTCTGAATAACCTGTGTGGACTGCACAGGCGAATCTAGGACGACACTTTACGCACATGCATTATGCCCAGTTTTCTAAGAACGCGACTCATTTGTAAATGTTTCTGTGGTAATTTGCAAAGCCACGAGTGGAGAAGAGATTGTAATATTTGTCAACCTGTTTTTAATGTGAAAAATGATTAACATATAGTGCATGGGCGTACACAGATTTATTGTTATATATTGCACTAAAGGCAGTTGACAATGTTCAAACTTAATAGTTCGTTCAGCTTTTTAAATTTTGTATGACTAACATATTTAAATATTTCAAATGCTTTAACACTCTGTGCTTTTCTAATAGATGATATGTAGTATTTAGGCAATCTTAAAAATGAATTCCATATTTATATTTAGTCCTAATCACGAGCTTCATTGTTCATCATAGTTTTATGTTACTAGTTAATGTCTTAATTATATGAATTCGATAATATCTATAACTATACTACTGTTGCATCTTTATGTTGTGTTTTTTAATTTTTCGTTGACGACTGTGATATTTTTTATAACCGCATTTCTTATACTTATGTTCTTATATAGTATTTTGCAGGTCAAAATATTTACATATATATTGTATATAGTCTGTTGAAACTTGTAACATTAAATTTATTTTAACAAAATCGCATTTCTTTGTATTTATTTTTGCAATGTCTGTTACAAAACTGAAATCATATTTCAAATAAATATTGCAGTAAAAATGAAGCTAAAATGGTGCAATTATTCATAAGTCATGATTATCAACAATTGCAATATATGTTGCAATTATTTAAATTTCAAATCAAATGTTGCAAGTATTCATTAGTGAATAATTATGTTTATAAAAAGTTAAAGGAATATTTTTGTTTAGTCGTATGCACACATTTAAAATGAAACGACATGCCTTATTTATGCAAACTTACACAACATCAGTTGCACTGAATTGAGCTTTTTTCACAATTAAGTTTTGTCTTATGACCTTTCGAATAAATATGAAACATCTGGTCAATAATTTAGTTTTGATGAAAAAAGTATGGTCAATTGAAACAACCATGGACTCCTGTATAATACAACAACTTGACCTTGACCATGACCTTTGACGTTTGTGATGTATCCCTCACTCCCAGGTCCTGACATGCGAAGGGTTAGAGTTCTGACACTTAGCCTCAGCATAAAATACTGTCAACCTAACATGCCATTAGCAAAACAGCTTCTGTTACCTACTTAGTACAACGGAACAATACAGGCAGTACGCAGCCCACATGATAACGCACAGGTGCGTGAAGTTGGCACTAACTTTGACAATCGACATTTGAATATCGAGCTAGGACGAATATCGAGCTAGCTCTGACATCGACATTCGGCACTAGTCCCGAATATCGAGCTGGGGCGAATGTCAAGCCAGCTTTGACATCGACATTCGGCACTCGTCCCGAATATCGAACTGTGGCGAATCTCGAGCCATCTCTAACATCGACATTCGGCATTAGTCCCGAATATCGAGCTGGGGCAAATATCGAGCCAGCTCTGACATCGACATTCGACACTAGTCCCGAATATCGAGCTGGGGCGAATGTCAATCCAGCTTTGACATTGACATTCTGCACTAGTCTCAAATATTGAGCTTGTGCGATAATTGAGCCAGCTCTTATATCGACATTCGACACTAATCTCGAATATAGAGCTGGGGTTAATGTCAAACCAGCTCTGACATCGACATTCGGCTATAGTCCAGAATATCGTGCTGGGGCGAATGTCGAGCTAGCTCTGCCATCGAAATTCGATACTAGTCCCGAAAATCGAGATGGGACGAATGTTGAGCAAGCTCTGACATCGACATTGGAAACAAGTCCCGAATATCGAGCTGGGACAAATATCGAGCCAGCTCTGACATCGACATGCGACACTAGTGTCGAATATTGAGCTGGGACGAATATCGAGCCAGCTATGAAAACGACATTTGACACTAATCTCGAATATCGAGCTGGTGCGAATGTCGAGCAAGCTCTGACATCGACATTCGTCACTAGCCCCGAATATCGAGCTGGGGAGAATATGGAGCCAGCTCTGAAATCGACATTCGACGCTTATCTCGAATATCGAGCTTGGGCGAATGTCGAGCAAGCTCTTGCATTGACATTCTGCACTTGTCACGAATATCGAATTGGGACGAATATCGAGCCATCTCTGATATCGACATTGGACATATGTCCCGAATATCGAGCTGGGACGAATATGTAGCCAGCTCTGACATCGACATTCGAAACTAATCTCGAATATCGAGCTTGAGCGAATGTTGAGCCAGCACTTACATCGACATTATGCACTAGTCCCGAATATCGAGCTGGGGCGAATATGGAGCCAGTTCTGACATCGACATTCGCACTAGTCCCGAATATCGAGCTGGGGTAAATATCGAGCTGGGGCGAATATCGAGCTGGGGCGAATATCACACAAATCAGGTCTGGTATTCCAAAAGAAAAACTAAATAATATTTCTTTGCACAATCGTCATATTATTCTAACAAAATGGAAAACTAAAAAAAATGAGAACAATTTTCAGAAAAAGAGGGAAATTATCCCCCAAAAAACAGTTGCACAAAACATTGAAAACAACCATCTGTTTAACCAAATTATTGAATTTAAGAATTATCTTAGATATTCTTTAAGACACTTTGAGAATACCGGTTGGACTTTTTGTTTTGCAGACTTCGTTTTATAGAAAATAAAGATAAAAATAAATAAACTGCGATTCCTAAACGTTCATTAAATATGAACAGAAATTTGACCAAAGATCGCAGGCAAACTGAACCTTTATTAATTTGCACACAACATTGCTCTTCTAAATTTCAGTATGGAAAATGAAATTAATGAAATACAAAAATCAAGTTGGTAATTAAAATTAATAAATTAAATACATTTACATAAAATACAGGTAGTCTTTCTGCATGCCCCCGTGTTACAACACACTTTCGGGTTGGACCCAAAAGTTTGACACGCAATTTGGGGTCAAGTTTCAACCCTTAAGTGCATTTCACAGATACATTTGCATTTTTATCCTCACACAAAGACCGCAATTTGGAGTTTCATAAACAAAAAGAAGTCAATGTAAGGGATATTTATAGGGCATTATTTATAACTGATTCATATGCTTTGATTTATTGTTTGTTAAATAAAGATAATGCCTGTGAATAAGGCCGGAAATATGTTAATAGTATTAACTAGCATCATAAACGTTGATATTTCTTCATTTAATTTGTTTAATTCAAGGAATTACATTTGAACTGTTAATATATATATAAATTTGTATACAAATCAAACAAGAACCATTGAGCCACGTTCTGAGAAGAATGGGCATAATGCATGTGCGTAAAGTGTCGTCCCAGATAAGCCTGTGAAGTCCGTACAGGCTAATCAGGGACGACACTTTTCGCTTTTATGGTATTTTTAGTTTCAAGGAAGTCCCTCCTTACCGAAAAGTTTAGGCGGAAAGTGTCATCCTGGGCCCCGTTTCATCAACGATCGCATCGCAACTTTAATGCCAAAATATCGCACATTTCTTATCGCATCGCAATTTGCGGACTGCACAGGCTAATCTGGGACGACACTTTACGCACATGCATTATGCCCAGTTTTCTCAAAACACGACACCATTTATTATGAATAATAATAGCATTACAGGAGTTATTGTTACCTCTCTATAATATACATGTAGAAACGATGTAGACGAGGTCCATTCAATACACGAGGCACGCCCAACAAACACATCCGGGAAATGATGTTCAAATAATATTTTACGATGGTTAAACCTGAAAGCTATAAAACTAAGAAAATTTTACTTAAAACAACAACGGCTGGAACGTTAATATTTGGTGTGTAGAATCGTCTAATGAACTTCTTTTAAATTTTCAAATTATGCCCTCGACATAATTTACCGCTTGGGGACTTCTTATCCCAGATATTTTCGTTTTAAAACGATTTGTCTGAAAATTGTACTTTAACTTTTGAATATGTGTTAGAAAAAAATTGATTTGTTTATTATGATATTTAAATTTTCAGTTAAGATTTTAATAGTAGGCCCTAGCAGCCATAACAGTATTTTACGGTAATTTTTTTAAAATATGTATATATATATTGTAGGGTATACCTTTATTACATTTACACATATGCATTTCACATATGTACTATTTTAGGGAATAACCGCAATAACGGCAATATAAAGTAGAAAGCTGGTAATGTGTCTAAAGCCTGGATGCAAATCTCAAAAATAAATACACGTGTATTTACAACGTATTTTTTATTTTAAAGAAATTTAAAAAAACAATGCAAATCTGTAATTTGCAGTACTGTGTAACCCAACGTGCGTTGATAAGTAGCGCACTTTGGGATTCAATTCCCGATTTTGACCTCGTAGTGCATTTTGCCGCACGGTGTGGTGAGAGGCATACGCACTTTGAGGTTCAACCACAGAGTGCGTTGCCACATGCCGTGTTGCCATTGACAGTTTCCTCGTACAACCAGGTCCGCCCAAGTACATTACATTAACGTCTCACTTGTTGATAAACTATGTAATGAAAAAAAAAAGCAAAAAAGTTCAATTCGATAACATTTCGGGCCTTGTGATATTTAATATTTCATCAGCTTTTACACAATGATTGTTCTGAACTTATTTTTTATTACAATTTTCAGTTTCTACATAAAACGATATGTGTCTTATTTGTTAAAAGACTGATCAGTTATCATCCAGTTCAGAACAAACACTATATAATCAATCTATATAACTTAGTTTTTAATTTAGAGTCTAATTTTATACCAAAAGTTCCGCAGCACGATGAATTCGATCAAACTCGTGTAGAATTTTTCAAATTTAATGTGTCTACTTTTAACCGTACCAAAATGAATGGGAGTAATCTACAGGTAACTTAAAGGCTGGTTGCTACATCAACCCAATTTGTTAAAAAAAAACTAGCGTAATCAGGAGCGGTACCCTTGTATTTAGCCCCGCCTTAGACTTCCCCCGTGAGAGGTGACCTCTCTTTTAATTCTCGACCTTTATTGATTCGGTTGAACCGGTTGTAGGCGATTGTTTGCATGCCGGAACAGTTCCTCTTTCCAATCACCCACGTCAATTGATGCATAATTCAGCCAGAAGCTTATACAAAGATACACACGTTTATTGCTCGTACATATTTTTAAAGAAATACTTGTAAAACTAAGAATAGGTTTCCCTGACACATCTGCATAATTATTAGTAAATACTTGCATTTAATAAATCATATCTGCCTAACGCCTCAAATTATACATGCATTCCATATGTACAACTCATTGTTCATCGGACAAAATGGCATAAAGAAGTGTTGCTTTGGGCTGTTTGAAACGTTGATGTATAATTGTCTAGTGCCAAATATCGATGTCAGACCTGGCTCGACATTCGCCCCAAGCTCGATATTCGCCGAATCGGAACAAGTGCCGAAATTCGATTTCAAAGCTGGCTCGATATTCGGGACTTTTGCCGAATGTCGATGTCAGAGCTGGCTCGACATTCTTCCAGCTCGATATTCGGGACTTTTGCCGAATGTCGATGTCAGAGCTGGCTTGACATTCGCCCCAGCTCGATATTTGGGATTTTTACCGAATGCGATGACAGAGCTGGCTCGACATTAGCCCCAGCTCGATATTCGGGTTTTTTGCCGAATGTCGATGTCAGAGCTGGCTCGATATTCGTCCCAGCTCGATATTCGGGACTAGTGCCGAATATCGATGTCAGAGCTGGCTCAACACGCGCCACAGTTCTATATTCGGGACTAGTGTCGAATTTCGATGTCAGAGCTGGCTCGAAATTCGCCTCAGTTCGATATTCGGGTCTAGTGCCGAATGTCGATGTCAGAGCTGGCTTTATATTCGTCCCAGCTCGATAATCGGAACTAGTGTCGAATGTTGATGTCAGAGGTGGCTCGATATCGCCCTAGCTCGATATTGGGGACAGGCGTCGAAAGTCGATGTCAGAGCTTGCTTGCTTGCTTCGTCCCTGCTCGATATTCGATTGTCGAATGTCTGTAGCGCCGTTAAATGTCGCATCGACGTTATATGTCGCAGGTTACGAGATTTGTCGCAACGTTGACGATAAATGTCGCAAGGAACGATAAATGTCGCAAATCCTACTGACGATATATGTCGCAACTTAAACGATAAATGTCGCAAAAATTTCAACTGCCGATATATGTCGCAACATTAACGATAAATGTCGCACACCTTTGTAAGTCATGTTAAAAACGAAAACTTGAAGTACAATGACTAAAACTTTAAGGTAAGATTTAGATTACCCGACGAGGTTCTTTGAGCCGACTTCCACTAGGATGGTCAGTTTTTAGTTAGTATTGTCCGAAATGGTCAATTGTGGTCAGTATTTTCCATAATTGTCAGTTGCGGTCAGTATTGTCCGAAATGGTCAGTTGTGGTCAATATTGACCCAAACAATTCTTATAATTCTTGGCTCGAGTAGTCAGTTGTTATTTCCCTGTGCTAAATGGACTGCTGTTATAAAGATTGGCCAAATGTTGTAAGATATAATAAAACTGTAACATTATTACAGCAACACAAATTACGATAAAATTGTATTGAATATTGTATGTCATCACCGCCAGCGCTCAGGTTATCACCGCCAGCGTTAAGGTTATCACCGCCAGCGCTCAGGTCATCACCGCCAGCGCTCAGGTCATCACCGCCATCGCTCAGGTCATCACCGCCGACGTTCAGGTCATCATCGCTCGTAGGTGGATCAGTTTCCCACGTTACTTGTGCTGATGTGTCTACAATTCTTTCTAATACATGTCTATTATAACCAAGGGCAACGTAATGCTCACCGGCGCCCTCTGGGTAATGTCCAAGTATTATTAGAGGGTAACGGCTTGACAGACATGAACTTCCATCCGGACTAATCAATGTAGTGGCACTATTCCTGGTCGACACTATTAAAATCTGCATATTATACAGCTGCGGCATCGCTTGCAATGTTATTTGGTCACCGTATTCATATTCTGTAGACATCCGCGACAAATAATTTCGTGGTTCGTTCCGCCAGTTTGCTCCACAAATCCTTTTACCAAGTACGGGTGTTTGCCTCAAAAAAGTTTCTACGTCGTGTCTAAGCGTTTCTTCCGACCTATGTATTCCATTCTGGCGTAGGTGATATGAAACAGCTCCAAACTGACAGTTTCCGTTCCCAATAGGATCCATTACGACGGGCAATCTGAATTCCGATCTCAAGTTTTCAAGCAGAGACGATTTTGTTGTAGCTATGCAATACTGTTTCCGATGTAACCGTTTTTTGTTGCACCAGTTGATGTACACGTATATTGTGCGAGGTTTCTTACGTGGTACCATTTTTCATCCGAACGCGTAGATTGTCCTGCTTGAGCAGATTCGGGGACACCATATTTTTAATTTTGTGCATGTTTGTTTTCATAGATCGCTTCTGTATCACCCCATCTACTGCCCATATTCTCCTATTTAATAAACATTTTTTCTTACAGCGTAACAGCACTGAGTCTCCAATATTATAAATCGGTGTTTTGTTTGCCTTCTCTTGAGCTCTGTCGTTTTTCCTATTACACTGTAGTGTTGCGACTTTTGCGGCATCTCTTAGTTTGTTTATTAGCAGTTTGCGATATAGCTTTGAATTGTCATTATAAGGATCCCTTCCATTGTAAACTTCATGCGGTGACTTCCATGCTAGACATTCTTTTGGGTCATTGTTAAGTATACGTTGATACTCTGGTAGCTGTTTTGCCCAGTTTATACCAAAGCTATTCGCATGCGTCAAATCGTATGCAATCTTTTGCTTCAATGTTTTTATGCATCCTTTCAACTTTACCCTGACTTTGAGGGTGATAAGGGCGACTTTTGATATTCTTTATATTGAGAACTTTCAACAACCGTTTTACTTCCCCATCGAATTCACGTCCTCTATCATGCTGAATTATTTTTGGTTTACCAAATTCTGCAAATATGCGACTCAAATGTTGAGTGATTACATCGGCTGATTTGCTAGGTATAGCTCGTAACCGCACAAACCGAATAAATATATCCATTACGCTTAGAATGAATTTGCACTTTTCTTTATTGTATATAACTGCATGTCTCTGCATATCGACGAGATCAATTTGAAGTACATATATCGTGCACAGAACTGCTGCACACATGCTTTAGAGAGGCATTGTTCGAAAACTTTTCATTTCCCTTCTGATAATCCGGCATTTAAGAAATAACTTGCTTTATCTTTGCCTCTGAAACTCCAGTATATCTTCGTTTTCACACCAATGCCTTTACTTTTATGGTAATTATGAGTTATAACTTTGCTGCATTTTGATTCACACAAAAGTTCTTTTCCCTTATAGTACAGTCGATTATTTTCAATCGAATGTAACTCTTTGTTTCTGTGAAATCTTCGTAGTGTAGATCGTTCTAAGGGTGTCTTTTCTGCAACCGGTACATGATAGGTCCCTTCCGATACCGCTTCGAACATGATCCTATACTCTGTATCGGACATTAGCCCGCACGTCCTCCAGCCCTTTGCTAGCGCCATCATAATCTGCAACAGCAAACATATCAACCTGAAATAAAGCATTACTATTATGTTAGTTAACAGCAATAAACTAAAACTCTGTTAACGGTTCTATTATCTTATTGCTTTAACTAATAATTATGTTTTATCAACGTTAAACTGTTGTAATATTTTTAGAATACGTTTTTTTCGAAAAATCGCACAATACGGGAATTTGAATCTTTATTATAAGACCTTGATCAACAAGCAATAGAGCTCACTGTTTACCAAACTTGACATAAAAGTACACTGCTGACATTATTCCAATTAAAACGTTATGGTTACGACGTCATTTCCCCTGACCTGCACCGGCCGATTATATGAGACCTTAATTGTGCGTTCCCTGATTCCATAGCAAGCGAAACGTATTTTCCCCATGCGATCGCACATGTAATAAGCATTTGGTAATACGATGGATGGACAAAGTGTCAAGTAAATTCGTCAAGTACTTTGATAATGATTGAAACACTCTAGATGCTTTGGGGCTGACCCTCGTACCCCCTTATCTCAACATTTTACAGTATTGTTTAAATTAATGTATCGCGAGACACGCGCACTGGGTTAAAGGGCGAATACTCTTATGATTTTGTCGGAGCAGAAGTCAAAATCTGCCTCCGGGGTGAATACTATCGATTGTTTCAATTGGCTTATTTAATACAGAGCGCGTGATAACGAATTGCGACGGCACGTGGGCCAATCTCCACGCAGAGTTGTCGTTCCTTGCTCTCACATACAACTCTGCGAAAGGCTCAGCCCTCCATTTTGTCTATAAAATAGATAAAACCGAACAAACGCATCCAACGTATATTTGATTGGATATTTAAGATCGCATGCATTACATTAAGAAATATGACTTTTAAATGTACGATAAATCGTGCAAAAACTTGCGAGTTTTAATGCAACTCTTTGGAACTAATTTATTGCCCATTTACGCAGATGGAATCATTCCACGCACTTCACAAATGTAAACAATTGAACATATTTTTTTTTGAGTGACGTTAGGAATTGCTTCGACGTGTGTATGTATGTTGGTTTCTTAACATAAAAAAAACATATCAATTTTATAATAATGAATTAAGACTGATAAAAGATATCATGGTATGAGACGGTTTTCTTTAATGCAGTGAATGCAATGTAACCGTCGTGCAAGAGATTGCTTAGTATTCTGTAACCTCAATGATGAACGATTGGAATGATCATGACATAAATGAGACGCTTTCATAACAATAGTCCGTTCTGAGCCCAACACAGAGGTGAATGTAATGTAACCGTCGTGCAAGAGATTGCACGTGGGCTTCATTAAATTAGCCAATGAAAAAACTCGAAGTTTTCAGTCCGGTGGCAGCATTATACTTCGGCTCCGACAAATTCATTTAGAGTAGTCGCCCTTTAACGCTCTCGATACGTTAATTGGCGACGTCGACGGCTTTTGATTTGACGTCATAGATTTTGCAAAATTTCCGCTAGAAAATTGAATTATTACAATAAATGCATTCATTAATTAAAATATATTTCGCCATAGAAAAGTAATATTTCACTGTGGAGAAGGCAGGCGATGCAAAGACGTTCCTTTTCTGAATTTAAGATTTCTAATTTTTGCATATAAATTTTATTAAAGTATGTTGAAACCAAATAGGAAATAGATAATAAAATCGGTCCTGGTCTCGATGCTTTAAGGAAAATACTAGTTGCGACAATAATACGTTTTTCTTATACATATACTTTTCATGTTAAATGCATTTTATAATAATAGTTAAACCATTTAGTAAATAAACAGTATTAATGTACCAATTTGAATATTTCGTTAAAAGACTATTGGCAAAGTCTTTATGATACAAGAAAATGAACAACCAATAATATTGCACCCGTGTTCTACGTTTTGAAGGAATTTAATGTTCGCCTCCGACAACAACAAGTAATTGTAAGCGTCATGTTTTTTCATAATCGCCATTCAAAATTAAAATATATTTTTTAACATTAAAAAAAGTCAAAATGCACCAACAAATTTCATGCAAATCACATTTACTTTATGTATATGACTTTGCAAAGCTTTTTATGAAATCAAGGTATATAAAGGTATGTTATAGTT
Source organism: Dreissena polymorpha (assembly GCF_020536995.1). Classification (NCBI taxonomy): domain Eukaryota; kingdom Metazoa; phylum Mollusca; class Bivalvia; order Myida; family Dreissenidae; genus Dreissena; species Dreissena polymorpha. Next base: position 103,515,382 of record NC_068356.1, on the reverse strand, counting down.
ACCATGGTTTAATCACACGAGCAATCGTGGTATATTCATGCCCAACTAAAATCAAACATAAACAATAATTACCTAAAAATCAGCATCGCTGTCTTCATGGTTCTTTCTCTAGTAAGCGTGCCAAAATTAAATCCCAGATAATTCAACTGTTGGATAAGAATACTTCATCCAATTAAATTTTATAATCGCGAATCGTGTTTGCATCTTGTAGAAACATGTCTAAACTAAATGTCAACCAGATGGACGATCTCATTTTGCTGCCATTTATTTAAGTTAATTGATTTGTCTGTTAAAATGATTGTTAGCAATAAGACTTTTGTACTGTGGCTGTAATCTGAACATCTGTAAATTTGTGATATCATTTTTGTGGCATCAAAGCAGGTGCGGATCCAGGGTTTTCGAATACGGGGAGGGGCGTAGGTCAAGGTTTACATAGGGCGGGTACTTTAATGAAAAATTGTTAACCCTAAAACGTTTGATAGTAGTTTGTGCTATCTAATTCCATCGCCGAAGGCATTTTTTTTGGTTAAGCAACCTTTGGCATTCGATTTTAGGGCCCAAATATGCACATTTTAATTTTTAAAAATCTTGGCTGATTTAAGGGGGGGGGGGGGTGGGCGCACGCCGCTTCCACCCTTCTTGAACCGCCCTTGCAAAGATCCGAAAACGTTCAGCGGAGCACAAACACGAAATATTTGTTTGACAACTATGAAGATTTGAATATAATCTGGTGAAATTAACATATTAAATAAATGCCATAAATATATTCCGATTTCTATGAAGAATTGTCATTTGTATCTTATTTTTGTCAATGACAACAGTAATGTATGTGTCGTTAAAGAGACTTTTGTCAGCTACTTAACTTATCTTATCGCCGTACAAAAATATTGAATTGACACAGACCTTAGTGCAAGCCTTTCTTCATATTTAGGTTGGAAAATCGTACAAGCTTGTTAAGTTTACTGGTAATTACGACCGACACGGAGTCCTTGTCATTTGAGACTGATTACTGACGTTGGGTGTAAAGCCGTTCACACAGTAAAGTTAGCTGTAATCGGCGATAATTTGATTATGGGTTAAGTATCTAATGCATTACGCAGCTGCACCCGCACGACCAACCGTTTCAGAAGAGAACCGCTATTTCCTGACAATTTTCATAGAAAGGCATTGTCCTTTGCCGGCCCCACAACGAGCCAAAGAGCTGAGCAGGTACCGGTGCGATTGACGATTCTACCCAAGAATATTCGTCTTTTATCGCTTATTCAAAGATGGCAAAGTTGTCAGTCTCCAGCAGATAAACCGAGGGATTCACATTTTGTTTTACCCAGACGGTTCCTGTAAGACTGACCTTATATAACCAAACTTGTCGAAACGGCCTCAAACCCAAAGAAAACTTACGGGTACCTCGTTTTTCCGATTTCCGATAAATTCAAAACAAGGATTTTTTTCATATTGAATAAAACTTAACGTTTTTGGTCGAAAATGAATAAATATGACCGCTTCGGTCGATCTTCACCGCAGCTGACATTTATGGACAATACTGACCACAACTGACCATTTCGGACAATACTTACTAAAAACTGAGCATTCTGGTGGAAATCGACTTAAAGAACCCCGTCGGGTAATCTAGATCTAATCTTTAAGTTTTAGTCATTTTTACTTCACCATTTCATTTTTTACATGACTTACAAAGGTGTGCGACATTTGTCGTTAATGTTGCGACATATATCGGCAGTTGAAATTTTTGCGACATTTATCGTTAAAGTTGCGACATATATCGTCAGAAGGATTTGCGACATATATCGGTCCTTGCGACATTTATCGTCAACGTTGCGACAAATCTCGTAGCCTGCGACATATAACGGCGATGCGACATTTAACGGCGCTACAATGTCGATTGCCGATGTCAGTGCCAATTTCACGCACCTGATCACGCACATTTAATTGAGATTAACATCTTAATAAGCCTGGTTTCAAAAGATCCTTTTTGCGAGTTATTGTTCTATACAAAGTGTGATTCTTTGCTGTATTCAGCCTAGATATTTAACAAAATCACTGCATTCGGTAGTAAAGATAATGTGTGCTCTTACAGCAATGATTTAATTGTTTTGAAGCGCATTAGGAAGGACATACAATAGTAAGTAACTTAAAAAATGTCGTTTTAATCAATATGTCTTGTTTTTTTATGTTCACGTATAACATAATTAATAATAATGATACTAATAATAATGATTTTCCACTTCAGTATACAATATAAATGGGCCGTGCTCTGTGAAAATGGGGTTTAATGCATGTGTGCAAAGTGTCGTCCTACATTAGGCTGTGCAGTCCACACAGGCTAATCAGGGACGAATCTTTCCACCTAAACTTGATTTTTGCTAAGAAGAGTCTTTATGTAAACGATAAAATAACATTTAAGCGGAAAGTGTCGTTCCTGATTAGCCTGTGCGGACTGCACAGGCTAATCTGGGACGACACTTTACACTCATGCATTAAACCCCCGTTTCACAGAGCACTGCCCATGTGTATGTCTATTGAAGTGTGATAAACCCCAAAACAGACGGCTTCTTTTCAGAACAGTGATGACGACCTTGAGATAACAAAAACAAAACGCACTACATGACAAAGTACTCTTGTCAATAAGATATATAGATACTGTTGTTCAATGTCGGAAACGATACGTTTTTTAGCAAACCAGTGTGCATACTCGTACAATGTTTCATTAATATACGGTGTATACCATTGATCGCTCTTGATCATATCGGCATCTACAAAGCCATTGACCACACACACATTGTCATCATCAATCGCCAAATAACAATCGCAATCAAAGACGCACAAATATACTTCTTTAAAGAATACACAGTACAGAGAAAACTTCGTTTAAATAAGAAAAATAATGATCTACATATGCGTATCAAGGAATATCATTAAATGATATTTGGCGGTAATTGCAATGAATTTTTATACAATTTATTATTTTTAATGGCTTAAAATTGATTTTTATTGTATAATATAGGTAGATCTATACATAACCTGTGTCTATTTATCACATGCCATACCCTATTTCCCATGTAATATAACCATTACGAATATAGAGAATACTAGGTTAGCGTTGAATACAGAGAAGTTTATGTTGCGAGGCTTAGAACGCCGGGAGCGCGAGCCTTGGCGAGCGCTTTTGGTGTTCGAGCCGAGCAACATAAACTTCTCTGTATTCAACGCGAATCCTAGTATTCTATTTATACCATTTAATTTTTTTCAACGTGACATTTAACATAAATAGATCTAATAACCTAAACAATAATTTAACTTCATTCTTAAAAAGCGCCTAAAATCTAACAAATGTAACCATGCGTAGTGATTTATTTGTTCTGGTACGCAAAATAGTTTTTTAAAAATTCACACAAAAACTGTAAAACGAGAACAAATATCACCATATGCCTCGATTCAATTTTACGCAGCATGCGAATTGTAACACATTACGACCGCCAAAAAGAATATTTTACTTCAATATAATTCATTTTATTTTCGAAAGAAATGATCAAAATCAAATATGGCGGCGATTGCTCCTGACAAAATGATGTCGATGTCAACATACATGTACATGTAGATTTACACACAGAGTTGTTCTAAACATAGATTATCAAAAACCTATACTCGCCTTATTTTTTCATGGACGCTTCAGATTTTGATGGCGTCTAGATCTAGCCTTCACATCCTGTAGTTTGTGACCCAACACAAGATAACATGTCATAATTCTATTCGATCTAAACTTTGAAACACTTGTTGCAAACGGGTTATTCTTACTGAATAGACTTTCTTTGATAAAATAACAAAGACAAAGTTTATTCATCATAGAAAATACCCTTACGTTTACTTACATCTAAAAAGCAAAACAATTCGAATAGACTACTGAACCAAAATACACACCCATCAATATGTTCTACACACACAATTTCACATCCAAATAGGCACGCACATTCTAAACATCAATAGCACGAATAAGCTAGATCTACATGCAGATCTAAATCCTTCGTCTCACCGGTTCCATCCGAGGTAAGTAATCCATATAATATGCACTTTTTCATAATTACATCCAGGATAAATTATATTTATATACTTTGCTCATTTAAAAGCATGTGATAAAAAAAATCTGACACTCGTGGTCATTTCAAACCATATTTTAAATTATTAAACTCGTTCAGGAAATTCGTTAGTTAGCTCGCCAAAGGCTCGCTTACTAACAAAATTCCTCAACTCGTTTAATAAAATATGATATGATATGACAACTCGTGCCAGATCCTATATTTATTAAATGAAGAAAATACTCGTCAAGCTCTCTAACGTCACAAATGACGGGTCAGATCATTAAACTATTTTTCCCCTTATCACGACACTATAGTACCTTGGATTTTTTTTTATCAAAATTCAAATTAATGGTATTTTCCGGATTGTTTTCATTCATTTCTTTCCCTATAATTCGTATTATTTTACATCTTGAGCATCACCGTGTGATCATCGTAGCTTTTTGATCGGCCTCGAAGAATTGGCTACGATCCTTTGATGGCCCTCGTGTTAAGTAATTCTAATAATATCGGTAATAACACAAACTACAAACAATTCTTCTCTGAAACTCCAAGGGTACGGCCTCTACTTTTTGGTGTGTAACATCGTTTAGTATTCATCTTCTAAGTTTACTAAAGTACTGCTCATGTGATTAAAAGCTAGCCTATGGTTTTGGTTTAACATTGATTGCATTTCTTCATTTCAAAATTATAAATGTATACAATGTTTCGTTCAAAAATATATCAGTTGATTTCAGAAGTTTACTCTCGCTGATATAAAGTTGCACATTTAGTTATACAAATGTGTCTTGTTCTGTGAAAGCTGGTCATAATGCATCTGCGTAAAGTGTCGTCCCAGATTTACTGCACAGGCTAATCAGGGACGACACTTTTCGCCTTAACTTGATTTTCGGTAAGGAGGGACTTCCTTGAAACTAAAAATACCATTAAAGCGGAAAGTGTCGTCCCTGATTAGCCTGTGCGGACTGCACAGGCTAATCTGGGACGACACTTTACGCACATGAATTAAGCCCAGTTTTATCAGAACAAGACACAGATAAATAAAACGTGCACATGAGTTTTAATATTCTAAAATAAGTTTGTGAAGGCATTCTATTTTAGCTATAGTCAAACAAATTGTACAGGACATACATTTATATAATGAATGGGAAGTGTAGATTTATAGAAAACATTAAATTGGTTACAATTCTTTGTTAAGGTAACGGCATTTAAAATCAGCTTACCATACATGTTGGTAAATCATTAATGGTATTGGTTTATCTTGTTTTTCTTTATATTAATGTTTATTATGTGATCAGCTTTTTTACGAGAGCATTACTAAGTATATATATTAAACATATTTGTTTTCACGTTTTGGGGATTGGTATCAACCCACCGCAATATCTAAAAGCCCATTGGTCATCAAGGTCATGATCGATCATTGAGTCTCTCAAACAGAAACAAGGTCTGGCAAACAATTATAATGTTTTCATACATTTCCAAAGTATTTTTTAAAGTATTTAAAAACTTTACAGAGATTCAAAGGACCAAAACATCACGTGACCGACTCACATGTATTGACATAATGATAACTGGAAAAATGTAATGGAAAATAAGCAAAACAACACTGAACACTAACAAATCATAACACACTTACAGTATTCTAAAGATTTTTTTAAAACCGAAATTGAATAAAAACAAAGCAATTCTCAATTTAAAATTCAATTATTGTATACCGAAACTGCTCAGGTTTTTTTTTCCTTCTTTAGAACGGGCCTTATTATGCCCTCTTCTCCCAAGGGAAAGGCCCCTTCCCCCAACTAATTTTATATAAAATAATGCAAATTTCCAAAAATGTTTAATTAACCTTGAAATTTCCCCTCTTTTTAAGTTTAATGGATATTTTAACGCCATGCATTTCCCCGCATTAAGAAAAAAAACGATGCGGATATTAAAGCGATTGTTACTGAAGAATGTAAATAAATTATTTTTAGACACAAAAAACACATTTTATATACTTGATAGAAATCGACGAAGAACCCAAAACAACAGAACACATGTGGGATAGCTTAAACACAATGAAACAAACTAAGTTTTAAAAGCACAAAGCAATTATCGGTTTTACAAAAATGTAATTGACAACTATTTCTCGGTCGCGAAATTATATGACAACTCATAATTTTCCTATAAATGTAAGTAAACTGGCCACAAAAATATATGAATCAATGAAAAAGCATTATAAAGCGTAAATTTGACCGGTAACAACCCCGACTTACTGCCCCGATAACAACGATCTGAGTTGCAGAACGTGTTTTCATTTAACCGTAACGACTATTGCCATGTATACTCGGAAGTGTTCGTTGCGCATGCTAAGGAACATTTTATGAATGTAAACAAAAATACGACGTTATTTTTACTGCTCATATTTCTTTTAGGGTCTCTATTATTTTCAGATTTTAATTATATGAAATAAATAAATTTCTGCTCTTGTATTATTTACCGGACAATCGAAACGGCAACATAGCATTTTGAATCGGACCTGTCTTGAAAACGTCGGTAGGTTCCGACGTTCCAGCATTTTTTTTAAATGTCTGCTGTGTTTTAAATTATTCGTCATTAAATTTAAAACACCGAGCATGTACATGGCGAAAGAGAAATATATATGTATAGGACAATACAACAATATGTGTATAAATGGTTCTAAACTATTCATTCAGACTCATGAACACATTTAAATCTAAAACCGGATACGAGAAAACACACATACATCAGTATGCATACATATCAGCTAACCGGGAATTCGGAACACTTACGAAGAGTTTTGTAAAAAACCATCTTATATGCAACTTGGTCGTTATGAATTTCATTGAGGTGAACATTCGATTTATTTTTGTTTCTACTTTAGATGTACGTACCGACGGACGGATTTCTGTTTGACCATGGACGCAATAGGAAAGAGCAAATAAACTGCAAGTTGACACGTCTTATAGCTAAACCATAGGTAGTGAAAACTATTTGGGTATGTTATTTTTGTTTAATTTAAGAATAAAACGAGGTACGCGCGTTTGCTGAAACTGCGATCACAGAATGAAGTTCAAACTTGTTGCTGTGTGCATTTTGTTTTGGGTGATCGTTCCTACAGAACAGGATATCTTTGGAGAATCATACTACAACGGCAGATACGGCGCTTACGGAATCTCATACGACTCAGGTGAAATGACTTACACTAAGTGTTTTATACGACAGAAAACTCTTATCAGTTTCCGTTTGTTTAAGATTGTTTTTAAAGTTTCTGACTGCAAACAAAACGGCGTTTGTCATCGACGTTTGTATGCAGAAAACACACCAGAATTGTATAGGTTTGGTTTTGTTTTGACTCGAAACGACGACTTTCTGTATCTACCGTTAGTCTAGTGAATCGACTATTGCCTTAAGTCAATTTCATTATTTGTCTAAACTTAACATTAAGGCAATTGTGTTACCTACTGTCATTCAATTCAAATAGCCAACGCTTTAATTTAAAAAGCGCGGTGATGTTTGCAATTCTTAATTATAATTCATGTTTATATTATATTATTTGGAATACAGTTAATATATTCAACACATGTTTCTGTAACATGTTAGTGTTCGTGTGTCTTATAAATACCGATATATATCGTTGCAGGAAATACAAATGGAATATATTGTGCAACAAAAAATAAAAACGAGCATTTTATATCTCGTTAAATCAATGTTACCATAAATCATCTAGCGTAGAAATTTTGGCCATTGCTATATGGAACACTGATTTGTTTATGGGTTATCTTTATTTTGCGAAATATTCGTTGATTTTGAGTATGTATGTTACTAAAACGAATAGCTTTTGATCATACTTCCAGCACAATGTATATAATGTGTTCAACTTAATTTATGTTTAATGCATTTAATTGTCTATTTATTTAAATGCCGTTTAATTTGTTTTATCACATGATAATCAACAATGTGTATTATATATTGTTATTAATTATAAATGTGTTGTCATATCGGGTCTTACGTAATTCTAAACAGTTAAGTACCGACATAACTAACTATGATGGCTTTCATATGACATGTAGAGCCTATAATAAACACATGACTACACTTAAAAGAGGGTGCTGAGTTAAACCAACTACCAAATAAGGCCTAACGAGATTTTCCCAACAGTGAAATGTCTTCTTTACATGAGAATGTACGAAATTTATTCACAAATGAACTCAACAAATTAAATTGTTTCCGATTCTTCGGAGCTGTACTTCATAAACATTTGACATGTTTTGAAAACGATCACGATCGTTCATAGCCTCTGTAATGAAGTATTAATAATAGCCAAGTAATTCTTAGTCCGAAACTGATACGTTTACTGCGTCTTTGTTTCAGATGATAATTTATATTCGTCGGATAAACAAATCTATACAAACACCGTTTACATTTTGGATATTTGAACAAATGTGAAAACTCCATACATTTTCGGCTCACTGGCGGAAAATGTTCTTAACATTTATTTCATTTGGGTATTAATAAAGGTCGCAACCTGGTTAAGACTGCTTTGCTTGTCCATTTAAATAAATAAAGAACAAAGCCCATGGTATTTCTCATCTGCGACAAGAACTGAGGTATACTGTTGTAAATATATTTACGGTTACCATTATTAAGTATTTTCTTTTTACTTTGACGACTCTGTTTCCTCAGTTGATCGGACGCATGGGCTGTGGTCAGATGATTCCTCACTCCAGAGCAACTACCTCATGGACAAAACGTTTTTCAACGGAAATGAAGAGTGCACGGGCTGCGTATGTAACGATAAATACAACAACATCACGCAATGCACAGGATCTACGGTGTATGTACATGAATACTATCAACCCTTAGCTGCACATTTTGGTTCATCGTTTTATGTATTGACTGAAAAGAAGGACACACCTAAAACAGGGCATTAAATATATGATCACATTATTTGTTCTATTCACATTTATCAGAGTGTCTAGAATTACCCCTATTTAACGTATTAGTTTTAACATTAACTCAATAATGTATTGTTTAATTATGCCAACCTTACATCGTAAATTAAACTAAACGTGAATATTGTCTCAAAACTTCTGCTATTTCCGCCACTGCAGCATCTTATGTGATGTTTCAGAGTACTAAGGGGAAAAACGTTCTACAATATCACAGCTGGGGTGTTCTCCGAAACTACAACAAGCATGTACGTATAGTCTGATTTTTAAAGAAGCTGTATCTATTTCAGCAGTAAACTGGATTTTAAGAGATCATGAATCAAAGAGTTTGGAACAAATATACTGTATCAGATCATGTATTTAAAAGTCTGTAGTAAACATCATTTATAATATAGTAAATAAAACAGACTAAAACAAAAAAAGATATGAGAACATGAATAAAAGAGACTGCAGCAAGACGAATGTATGAGATCATGAATAAAAGAGACTGCAGCAAGACGAATATATGAGATCATGAATAAAAGAGACTGCAGCAAGACGAATATATGAGATCATGAATAAAAGAGACTGCAGCAAGACGAATGTATGAGATCATGAATAAAAGAGACTGCAGCAAGACGAATATATGAGATCATGAATAAAAGAGACTGCAGCAACACATATGTATGAGATCATGAATAAAAGAGACTGCAGCAATACGAATGTGTGAGATCATGAATAAAAGAGACTGCAGCAAGACGAATATATGAGATCATACTTAAAAGAGACTGCATCAACACGAATATATGAGATCATCAATAAAAGAGACTGCAGCAACACGAATGTATGAGATCATGAATAAAAGAGACTGCAGAAACACGAATGTATTGAGATCATGAATAAAAGAGACTGCAGCGAGACGAATGTATGAGATCGTGAATAGAAGAGACTGCAGCAACACGAATGTATGAGATCATGAATAAAAGAGACTTCAGCAACACGAATGTATGAGATCATCAATAAAAGAGACTTCAGCAACACGAATGTATGAGATCATCAATAAAAGAAACTGCAGCAACACGAATGTATGAGATCATGAATAAAAGAGACTGCAGAAACACGAATGTATTGAGATCATGAATAAAAGAGACTTCAGCAACACGAATGTATGAGATCATCAATAAAAGAGACTTCAGCAACACAAATGTATGAGATCATCAATATAAGAGACTTCAGCAACACGAATGTATGAGATCATGAATAAAAGAGACTTCAGCAACACGAATGTGTGAGATCATGAATAAAAGAGACTGCAGCAAGACGAATGTATGAGATCATGAATAAAAGAGACTGCAGAAACACGAATGTATTGAGATCATGTAATAAAAGAGACTTCAGCAACACGAATGTATGAGATCATGAATAAAAGAGACTTCAGCAACACGAATGTATGAGATCATGAATAAAAGAGACTGCAGCAACATGAATGTATGAGATCATGAATAAAAGAGACTGCAGCAACAAGAATGTATGAGATCATCAATAAAAGAGACTTCAGCAACACGAATGTATGAGTTCATGAATAAAAGAGACTGCAGCAAGACGAATATATGAGATCATCAATAAAAGAGACTGCATCAACACGAATATATAAGATCATGAATAAAAGAGACTGCAGCAAGACGAATATATAAAATCATGAATAAAAGAGACTGCAGCAACACGAATGTATGAGAGCATGAATAAAATAGTCTGCAGCAAGATGAATGTATGAGATCATGAATAAAAGAGACTGCAGCAATACGAATGTATTAGATCATGAATAAAAGAGACTGCAGCAAGACGAATGTATGAGATCATGAATAAAAGTGACTGCAGCAACACGAATGTATGAGATCATGAATAAAATAGACTGCAGCAAGACGACTATATGCGATCATGAATAAAAGAGACTGCATCAACACGAAAGTATGAGATCATGAATAAAAGAGACTGCAGCAAGACAATTGTATGAGATAATGAATAAAAGAGACTGCATCAACACGAATATATGAGATCATGAATAAAAGAGACTGCAGCAACACGAATATATGAGATCATGAATAAAAGAGACTGCAGCAAGACGAATATATGAGATCATGAATAAAAGAGACTGCAGCAACACGAATGTATGAGATCATGAATAAAAGAGACTGCAACAAAACGAATGTATGAGATCATGAATAAAAGAGACTGCAGCAAGACGAATGTATGAGATCGTGAATAAAAGGGACTGCAGCAACACGGATGTATTGAGATCATGAATAAAAGAGACTGCAGCAAAACGAATGTATTGAGATCATGAATAAAAGAGACTGCAGCAACACGAATATATGAGATCATCAATAAAAGAGACTGCAGCAACACGAATATATGAGATCATGAATAAAAGAGACTGCAGCAACAGGAATGTACGAGAGCATGAATAAAAGAGTCTGCAGCAAGACGAATGTATGAGATCATGAATAAAAGAGACTGCAGCAAGACGAATATATGAGATCATGAATAAAAGAGACTGCAGCAAGACGAATATATGAGATCATGAATAAAAGAGACTGCAGCAACACGAATGTATGAGTTCATGAATAAAAGAGACTTCAGCAACACGAATGTATAAGATCATGAATAAAAGAGACTTCAGCAACACGAATGTATGAGATCATGAATAAAAGAGACTGCAGCAACACGAATGTATGAGATCATGAATAAAAGAGACTTCAGCAACACGAATGTATGAGATCATGAATAAAAGAGACCACAGCAACACGAATGTATGAGATCATGAATAAAAGAGAATAAAAAGAGAAAAAATAAAATAAACGCCATCACTACTAAGTCATTTATTACCGTCTTAAAAATGAATTAATTATAAAAAATAGAGTTTAATGTTTGATTTTTTTGGTGCTAGAATATTTAAAATACTATTTGTAAAACATTTTCCTTATTCTGAATCAAATATGATTGCTTATATTATTTTTGTGTGTGTGTTGGTACTCTTAATTCAGTAGCAAAACTTATTCCTTTAATTGCAAGCATTTGCTCAGCAATATGAAAATTATTTCACATTCAAATACAATGACATTGGATGAAAAAGACCCATTAACAACAGTAAGTATATATGTCATTGATACCATGGTTTAAATGAAATCGTATTTATCACCGATAAAGTCGATTATGATGGGTAATGATAGACTGTATATATATGCTAAGACAAGGATAGAAAGTACTGATGGTTAATATTTTGTGTTTTCTTCTACTTGTAGACGGATATTCAACTGTAAAAATTTCGAGTTATTCGAAGAGCGAACCTTTGAGAAGCTTACGTCATTGGACGAGTTGTAAGTTTCGATTTATATTAAGGTCTTAGTCTATATTGTCTAAGTTCTGTATTTCTTTTGAAATGATAAAATCAGTTTAAATTAATTTATTCATTTAGATCTATGGATTTAATTAGAAACCAATCAACACCTAGCATTAAACGTAATGAAGTCAATCTATTGAAATGCGTTATAAAAAAACAAACAATAAACATCTAGTAAAACAAATCGATCTAGTACACATACAAGCGAACTGCCACAAACAAGTTCGCTGTGTTGTTGTTTATTTGCAACAGAATTGTCCAAGGCACTGCATTACAGCACGTTCCAGACCTCTCAGCAACCAAGGTAACCAAGGTGTAAGTATACCATATGCCATTTTACATTTATCAGTCGCGGTTGGTTTTCTCATCACACTAGACAGTGCAACGGTTTTGTTTAAACTCTTCATCGAATACGTAGCATGTATTTAACTTCGTTTAAAATCACAAACATCACCTCTTGCATGTTATAAAAATTAAGAAACAACTCTGTGCTGTTAGTGTTTTAAATAATAAAACCACTATACACATGACACCACAAGCGATTCTTGAATAAAACGATGTGTTAATTGAAATATGATTGACGTTGGTGAAAGCAAAGTAGATGTGTTTACTTAGGTCATCATTGATACAAACAATAAGTTTAGTTACACACGTTTTGGGGGTTGTGTTGTGAAAACTTTATGAAGATTCATTTATTTATTTTTTGTAATCGTCGCTCATATCCGTGTATTTATATAAAATAGTGCATTGGTTGATTCAGGAATTTGGCTGGAAATAAAATACGAATGAACACGACAAATCACCGAGGTTGGACCTGGCCTTCAACGATTAAATATTTGTAGGTATTCAGAAAGGGTTCACGTTTGTTTAATATCTGAATACACTAAGAATAAGTGTGTTAACTTGAACAATGAATATGATGTACATTGACGTTTATCATTTATACATGTAGATAGATCATTTGAATAACGTCGGATCGATAGATTCATATTTTAAAGGGATTATGATCTATCATTTTTACAGTAATTGTACTCAGAGGAATGTCATTAAAATCAACATGGTCGAAATACACTTGGGACTCGCTCTTTGAATCGGGGCTATATTTACGTGCGTAAAGTGTTCCAGATTAGCTTGAGCTTTCCGCACAGGCTTTTCAGCAACGACAATTATCGCCAAGACTGGATGTTCATTTAGTTGCACTTACATTTTAACGAACAAATCTATAAAAAGTGGTAAGTGTCGTCCCTGATTAGCCTGTGCTGATGGCAAATTCTATATTGGGACAACAATTTACCCACATGCTTTAAAACCTGTTTTTCCAGAGAGCGTCTCATTTACTTTTTAATTATTTCGCTCCAGGGCACTGATGAACAACCTCTTGTACTGGGTTCCACCTAATTTTGTAAACGGACCAAATATGCGTATTGTGTAAGTTGCTATTAGTAATATGTTACGATGTCAAATATTCAATAAATACTAAGGACTAAGGAGCAGAGGGTATGTACACGTTTTTTTGTCATTGTATTGTTTTATATTGTAGTACTCATTTTAAAGTTGTTAACCCATTTAAGCCTAGTGGACTCTCCCATCCTTCTCAATTGGATCAATTTATTTTCAAAATTAGGAATGTCTAGTATATTGATTTCTATATTTACATTATTTATAACAGAAATTCCTTTAAGCATACAGCGCAGACCCAGATGAGACGCCGCATCATGCGGCGTTTCATCTGGGTCTACGCTGTTTGCCAAGGCCTTTTTTCTAGACGCTAGGCATAAATGGGTTAATTTGTCTGACCATGGATACATTAAGACAGTCGCTCATTTTGGTATTTTAATGTTTTATGATTTTTCAGGAGTTTTGCCTATAACTCACTTCTTAATATCTTCCCGAACATTTTCGGCAACACTTCCTCACTGATATACCTGTAAGTATATAAAGTCACGGTGTCTTGTAGCTGCTTATATTCATCAATTGAGCATGCTTTGTTAAAGTTAACTAACATCAAGTTTTTCAAATATAAAAAATACACACTTTGTTTCAAAGTTAAAATATATAATACATGAGTAATAAGTTAATTCGCACTCGGAACTGAAACTACATCTGGCGTGATATCTGCCTAAAACATAGTCCCACCGTGGACAATTTTGCGTCAGCGTGGACAATCACCGTGATCGGAAGGTGATTCCATCGTGTTAGATCGCGGTGACAGTGGGTAGCACCGCGGGCATTATCGGGAAATCGATCTCAGTGGATCGCGGAAAAATTCTGGTACGTGTGAATGGACATGTATATTTCGATATTACAGACCGTATAATGTTTGTAAAGTTCGTGAGTATTTTGGAACATTTGTATTTTTTATTTAGTTGTTAACATTCGCCAATATTTTCTCTTGTTTCCGCTCGGTCCATAATCATTTTACATGTCTTCTTACATTGAGCGTAAGCATAGTAAGTGGTAAGTATAGTTTGCGTTTCATATTTCATTATTTATTTATTTCTATAGTTTGTGCATGAAGTTGTACTTGTTGTTTATTTAAACAGAACAGAACAGAACAGAATAGAATATTTATTTACGACTTAAGCATTTACAGCTCATCGTCACAAGAATATGAACAGACAAAAACATATTCACATGCGTCAACAATACGTGTCATAGTATACAGTACATCATAACATTCAGTTATATACTAGCATGGCTTAATGTGAGAATGCCAGAACAATATGAGGTGACTCTTAATTTACAAAGAGTATTAACAATACTTAATAAGTAATACTTGAACAATGCACATTTAAATAATGGAATATATATACTTTTGAAAAGATACTTTCACATCGAAAAATAATATAACATATTAATATATTGTCAGCCCTAAGTTTAAAAGTTTTAATGCAAAAATAAGCTAGACGAATTCATACCGTTTTTTTAGTTTCATTCAATAATTGCACAAATTTAAACATACTTGGTCCTCTTTTGTAAAAGTTAGGCAAATAAGTATTTCTCAAATTGTCATAAAAAGGACATATCAGTGCATAATGGTATTCATCTTCAATTGCGTTCAATGAAATGTTGATGTCTACCAGTTTCAATAAAAAGGCTATGGGATAATAACCGCATTTTTCCAATGATATTTCTGAATTTCGAATTCTCCAAGATATCTAAGAAGACTAATCGTTCAACAATTTAAAATTTAAAGAATAATTTGTGTAAAAATTTTGAAATGCTTTCTCGTTTGTGTACGCATAGCTTGTCAATAATTACATATAAACATGTTACTTGTAAATTTAATTTGATATCAGACTATTTTAGTGATTTCCTGTTTCTATTTTTACATATATCGATTCGGATATAAATTCGAGACTGCTGCAGTAAGTATTTAATTCAGTGATATTTAAACAACATAAGAATTGCGAAAAGATCAGTTGTTATGTTGGTGATTGACTATGTCTATATCTGTTTTGTTCAATAACAAGAACATTTCGACACATATTTTATAGAAACGGTGTATACGAAGAAATATTGTGATAAATATTGATTAATTCATTGCCACATTATTCACATGTAGAGTTAATGATAACTTTATGTCTTGTAAAATATCTGTCGGTGTTTACTTAGTTTAGTTAAATGTCAAACTAGAGTTTCTTTATTTACCAATTTACCTAATAACTTAAAAAATATATCATCGTCTCAGCGAGTAGATGAGAGTGTGAATATTTGTTTTGATTGTAATAGAAAATACAGTCAGTGGTGAGAAGAGGCGTGCAAATACTCTCTGTTCAGTTCTGTTATGTGTAAATGGATTTAAACATCAAATTTACCATTATTAATTTTTAAGCACGCAAGCATTTTATTCGTATTTTTATCCGAAACATGGGCAATAAAAAGACATACATGTATTTGGAATGTGTAACATTATCAGTATTTTTATAATTATTTATAATATAAATAATAAAAATCTTATCAACGTTGTTGTTACATCCTTAAACACATATTCGTTGTCTTTCCTGGAATAAAAAAACGTAAAACAGTTATAAAAGAGCTCAATGCGGTATTATGACTCGTTAAATTCACCGCGATTTATTTTCAACATTTCTTATCGAGACTGTATATATTCTATATGCATGTACATTGTATTAAACAGTGACGTAAATGTATATCGTTTGAAGCGAAGATTTGTGTTTTAATTAATATAATACATATTACTATTGTAAAAAATATCGATTAACATATTATAAGGATCAATAATTTTTATCGTATTAAGATTTCTTCGTTTACGCTCTAAACATATGTATCAAAATGAACTTGTTATTGAACAAAGCACAGGTATACACATGGTCATTGGCCAACATGACAAATTATCCTCTAGCAAACTATAATATGAAAATATCACTGAAATGAATACTGACAGCCGATGTCTCGAATTGACACATGTACTCTAAGCAAAACATGTCACAATAGAAACAGGAACTCACTGAAATAGTCTGATATCAAATAACATGCAACATGCTTTTATGAAACTTGTGGCGAGCTATACATGTACACGAACGAGGAAGCATTTTCGAAATTCTAACAATAAACAAACCCGTAGTTAAAAAAAACTATAAGTGAAACTTCATGCAGAAACATTTGAACGCAACATGAAGCATGAAACGCAATCTTTACTCACGCTAGATGTAAGACATGTCGAATGATTCTGTAAAGAGGGTAAACACAATAGAAAAGATTGGACCAAATGGCGATTTTAATATTAAGTAGTACATAAAAGTGAAAACATATCAAAATGTACATGTTTATTGATATTTAGCTGTATTTCACCGCAACTTAACAAGACCCGCAGCAATCTCCACGCAGAGTTGTCGTTCCTTGCTCTCACATACAACTCTGCGAAAGGCTCAGCCCTCCATTTTGTCTATAAAATAGATAAAACCGAACAAACGCATTCAACGTATATTTGATTGGATATTTAAGATCGCATGCATTAAATTAAGAAATATGACTTTTAAATGTACGATAAATCGTGCAAAAACTTGCGAGTTTTAATGCAACTCTTTGGAACTAATTTATTGCCCATTTACGCAGATGGAATCATTCCACGCACTTCACAAATGTAAACAATTGAACATATTTTTTTGAGTGACGTTAGGAATTGCTTCGACGTGTGTATGTATGTTGGTTTTTTAACATAAAAAACCATATCAATTTTATAATAATGAATTAAGACTGATATAAGATATCATGGTATGAGATGGTTTTCTTTAATGCAGTGAATGCAATGTAACCGTCGTGCAAGAGATTGTTTAGTATTCTGTAACCTCAATGATGAACGCTTGGATCATGATCATGACATAAATGAGACGCTTTCATAACAATAGTCCGTTCTGAGCCCAACACAGAGGTGAATGTAATGTAACCGTCGTGCAAGAGATTGGACCCGCAGTGGTCAACCGCGACCGCGGTGGTCCACCTTAGGATTGATTTCCCGAAAACGCCCGCGCGCGATTTCTTTTCAACATAATTTATGGAGCATGTCACCACGATTTGCCACGGCGACTTCACTGTTTTCCACTGTAATCCATGGTTTTCTACGAAAGTATTTCGTACGCTGGGCTTAATCACGGTGATGCGCGGTGGCAGAAGGCAGAAAATCATGCTAGACGTAGTGTATCTAAAGCTGGCAATATGTCACAGACATGTAAGGACACAGAAAAAGCCGTTAGTAATTCGCCAGTGGATAAAACTGCGAAAAGCGACAATGATGAATCGGTCAAAACTGTTCGCAGTCAAAAAAAATGTTTGGATCAGATATCTTTTCATGAAGATGACTCAGCTGTGAAACTTTAATAAAATTTGCAATGCTATCAAAGAATCTGAAAACACAACATCCGTGAACTATCCATTATATAATTGCTTTTTGTAACTTTATGAGTCGCGTACTGTGAAAACTAGGCATAATGCATGTGTGTAAAGTGTCATCCCAGATTAGCCTTTGCAGTCCACACAGGCTTATCAGGGACGACACTTTCCGCTTAAACTAGATTTTCGTGTAGAAGAGACTTCCTTACAACAAAAAATACCATTAAATCTGGGACGACACTTTACGCACATGCATTATGCCAAGTTTTCTCAGAACGTGACTTATATTATAAATGGACACTCAGACAAAAGGCCATGATCCTTTGAACAACTCTTCGAAGTCAATGGTCCTTTTTTACGATCATCTTCACATTGAGATCATTCAACTTTGACTTTTTTATCGAGATCCGCCCAGTAGTTGAAGAGATTCGAAAACACAAGCAAATAGACTTACGTACGTACGGACGGACATACGAGTGAAATGCCTAAACATTCATGTAAAGCTTAATCAGCACCGAAAACAGTTCACAACAATGTTCATGTTTGGATTTCCAGGGGTTTGGAGGGTAACAAGCTTACTCAGCTAACTCGGCAGAGTCTTGTTCCTATTGCAACCACTAGCTTCCTTCACTTGTAAGTGAGACTTTTGGGGACACACTACACATTCATCTTTTAATAAATGCCATGTCAGCTTTCAAATAACAATTAAAGAGTCTAAGAGTAAATGACTCAGTAAAACGTAATATTTATCTTCTATGAATAAAATGAATTTCATTGAATCCTGTTTGTTTTTAATCAAACATATATACATGTGTATGGCTTTGACGTACCCTATATGCATATTATAGATATTAATAAAATTACTCTGATATGAATGATGTTTGATTTACAGGAATATCAGCAATAACTTGATCAATTACATCCAGGAAGACACCTTAAGTCAGTTTTCGGCTCTGAAAATTCTGTAAGTATAGAAACAATTTTAGAAGTGGCATATGTTTATCATGGACAAAATGTTTTACTCCATAATGATAGTGCAAAAGTCTAGTGCAATCGTTTGAAATCTTACTCTTTGCTGGATACAAACACACATCTCATCTTAATTACGGGAAATTTAAATAGAAACATTAACATGCTCATCTACATAATATTTACCATTTGTTTTTTCAGTGAGGTGCACCGGAACAGCATTGCGACTATCAATCCTAATGCGTTCGCCAACATCCCCACACTTCTTCACTTGTACGTACACACGATGTTAAAACACTACATAGAGCAGACGCCATACGCAAAGCTCACTTAAACCCTGTGTCAGATACATGCCATGCATTTAATAGTTTCAACCGCATCAAGTATACATTTGTAATTCATAATGTAAAATGTCTATGCTTACAATTTCTCCCATTACCATGATTACGCGCACAAAACACACTTAATGGGATTTATCAGTATGAACCGAATTTGTATATGCATTGTTTAAGTAGGCCTAACATCGTATTTGATCACAGGGACCTGCATATGAACGATATATCTGCGCTTCCAAGCCGCAGCTTCGAAAACCTTCCGGCTCTTATTGAGTTGCGTCTACACTCACAGAAAACTGGCATGAAGTCCATCGCGTACGATGCCTGGTCGAACATCGGGAACGAACTCAAATATCTGTAATACTCGCTCCATTATCAGATATATGTAATACTCGCTCCACTACCAATCAAACAATAAATATGGTGCCCTTCGATTTAAGCGATTTGTTATTCGAGTAATGTTACAATATGATTTTCATTCCGTTAAAATTTGACTCGAAATAGGCTTTGTTGATAATAACATATTGAGCATACAATAAAAAGTATATATATACGAAAGTGAGTCCAAATGTAATTGATTTTAGTCCAATATTTTCAAAATGTATACATGCACGACAATTGTCGTTTTTGAATATTGTTACGTAACAGTTGTATAGTCCAAGGAGTCAACTGCGTCAACATCCGACTCCTCAGAGTAAGTCTCCCCTGGATATATCAGTTATTTTTTTAGCTGATATTGATAACAAACCGGCATGATAACTCTGGTTCGCATGTTCGATCTCCCGCTAAACCAGTATCTATTAAGTATTTTGCATGTGACTTTTAATTGAAGAGCACTGCATAAGATGCCCACATCTGCCACTAAAAGACCCAGCGTAATTTCTGGAACCTGTTTCCGGTAATTCGCTCAACCCATGTATCCAAACTAACAAACGGTTGAGCTTGGATTATTGTATGGGAACATTCCGATTCATTCGATAAAGAATATTTTTGAAAATATCGTCTTCTTCAGGTTTGTGAGCGGAAATAAATTGCAGACGTTCCCACACCAGGTCATGGAAGAAGGATACTATCCGAAACTGGAAATCATGTAAACAAGTGTCTATAGTAATCTGTACCCTCGTAGATATTTTAAAGCAAACATAGATATACTTTAATAAATATTCCTTCCTTCATTGGTCCCAAACACGATCTTTGACATCCCAAGCGATATATTTTATAAAAAATGTATTTATCAACTTTTATCAACTAGTTGGTGTTTTCTGCAACTCCTGTTAGAGAAAATCATGATTACTATTGCTAATTAAATATGTATTTTTGCTATAAAAGACTATCGTGAATTATAGTTTCGCGGACAATAACTTAATAAGCAACGTCACAGAGTACGGTGAGGAGGCTTTCTTGGCGTCACAGGAGTACCTTTGGGCGCAAAAAAGACGCAACTTTCACTTTGCATTCACAAAATACCCAGCGCTGCACACCTTGTGAGTTGTACTTTGTTTATATACCTTTTAAAACGATAACACCAACATAAAACAAACGAAAGTGGCCGATGTATGAAAATTAACTAATGAAAGCCATGTATATTTGTAAATTGATTTAATTCCATAAATATTTTTTTAATCCCGAAAAATACAGCAAAACAGAGCTACATTAAAGAACACCATTATATATAAACATATATGTATATGTTTTCTTTAATTATTATTGATACGGTGAGTATTGTAGATAAGTTTTGGAAAATGTGTTTATTTCCGCTGAATGAACTTTCTAAGAATAATAAGGGAATTATGAACTGAAAGTTATTTATTTCACATCTAAACATTTTCATCATTTTAAAATATATGTTTCTTTTCAGAATTTTATTAGTTTAATGCACTTAAATGACCCTTTGCATAATTGTTCTACTTCTTATCCACATACTGTTGCAAACATGATAATCTTCGATGTATAAAACACGAGAAAAAGTAATGATGTCTATACTGATCTCCATAATATTGTAGATACCTACAGAACAATCAAATCATCAATGTAAGGGATACAGACTTCTGTAACATAACGAGCCTTCAGAGCCTAGTTCTTAGTTCGAACCGACTGACAGAGGCTAGCATAGACAGAGATGCCTTCAAATGTCTCCCGGTTCTACACTATCTGTAAGTTTACTTTTCTTGCGAAGATGCTTTTAAATTTTCTTGAGTTATATGCCTTATTTTTTCTCTTTATGTGAGAATCGTCATAAGTTCAAATATGCTTATGTTGAAAATGATTGTTATTGGCGTCGCTCTGGAGAGCGGCGACTAGTATGTAGTGCATTTTGTTTTCGCTTATGGGAGGAGAAGTTATTTTACGGATCAATGAATATATTTTTGTTTTAAGAATATCTTGCATAGTGGTGATTTTTTGTGTAAATTAATGTAAATAAGTACTGCATTTGTGCCAATTACATTTATTACAACATTTATTGCCAATAATGCAAAGCTAATTGTTTCAATTAATAACTGATCATTAACTGATCACAGGGGAAAGATCACATGGACTGGGCAAATAAGCGAAACTTTCTGGTTTTGTATAAAAACAAAACATAATCAAAATATATTTATTTTGTGGTTTTTCTAATTTGCTTATTTAGTGGAGAATCAATGTAGTACGATATTTGACGACCTATCGCGCAAGCAAGTTTATTGGAAGGCGTAGTGGTACGAAAACGTACAATGTATTAGTTTATTAATAGACATATCATAACTATCGCTATACACAACTTCACCAAATAGCAGTACATAAATGATGTCAGCCGGAATAGCTCAGTTGGGAGAGCTTTAGACTGAAGTTGTTTACGCAACAATCATCTAAAGGCCCACGGTTCAATCCCGGGTTCCGGAACGAACGGAACAGTTCGGCGGCTGACAATTTTTTCCAGTCAGGTTAATAAATATAATAAAGCTTTATTTTATGTAGACATTTTAAAATCCATTTTACTACAATTGAACATTTTTATTAAAATTAATGGATGCCACGTGGTGACAACGTTAATAAAAATTTCTTACATTACTTTAATATCTTATATAAAATACACGTGTTTTTATATTAACAAATAAATGCAAACAACACATCTATTATCCATGTATTTTTATGGTTGTCTATCATAGGCCCTAAGTACTATCCCTACCACATATAGAGCGCGAAGCGCGACACGTATTATTGATTGTAACAATGAGTTGCGATAAAGGAAGCAGCCGCTTATCAAGGAGGAGCTGTGTCCCAGCAACCCGTTTCCCTAGAGTCAAGCACTCCTCGGATTTTTTTTTTAACAACCACATATAGAGCGCGAAGCGCGACACGTATTACTATCCAGGTGGTATGGGCCCTTTAGCATTATCCGACCATTACGTCCATAGTTATCTTCCTTAGAATTTGAAAACTTTTGAAATCGTTGTTCGAAGTCCAAAATGTTCATCCGATTGTTCCCAAACTTGCACAGGTTTTTTTTTTATCAATGAGGACCCAACCCAAACTCTATATGAGCAATAACGGACCATAAGTCCAGAATTATGTCTCTTTGAATTTAAAAATAAAAGTGAAAAACTGCTTTTCATCAGATTCTTTCCAAACTTACAGTGTCTTCATATCAATGAGCATTTTTACCTCATTTGAAATGAGAAACATCGGGACAATAAGCCCCGAATTTTTTTCTATTAAATTTGACAAAATAAACAATTTCCACTTGTTTCAAAGATTTCACAACTTTCGTCTGAATCTTTCCAAACTTGTTAAGTGTTTTTATATCAGTATTACTCGAACCCTATTGAAAATGATGAATATCGGAGCAATAAATCTTTTATGATCTTTTACTGAATTTCAAAGTATTGTGAAATGCAGCTTCTTTATGCAATTTACAGTTTTCATTCATTTTTTTTCAAACTTTTACAGTGTTTTCATATCAATGAGTACTCAACCCCTATCGTAAATAAGCAACGTAAGAATACGTTCAGAATCATCTCCCCTTGAAGTTGAGAAAAATATGAAATCAGTATTACTCGAACCCTATTGAAAATGATGAATATCGGAGCAATAAATCTTTTATGATCTTTTAATGAATTTCAAAGTATTGTGAAATGCAGCTTCTTTATGCAATTTACAGTTTTCATTCATTTTTTTTTTCAAACTTTTACAGTGTTTTCATATCAATGAGTACTCAACCCCTGTCGTAAATGAGCAACGTAAGAATACGTTCAGAATCATCTCCCCTTGAAGTTGAGAAAAATATGAAATTAAGCTTACAAGATGAAACAGATTTTTTTAAACCTACACAGTTCTGTTCCATTAATGAAAACTGCACACGGATGCCAGTAAAAAAAGGAAACCAATATAAATAAAAAGAACTAAAAAATATTTGGGAGTTACAACACAAAATTATAGATAATGGTTATTTGGGAGTTATAACACAACATCATAAATAATGGTTATTTGGGGGTTATAACACAAAATTATAGATAATGGTTAAACCAGTATCTTTTTCTATTTTATATAATCGGCCGAAATTTTAATATTTACAGTAGAAAAAAAATCGTTCCATGTAACTTCATTGAGTGCCTTTTACACTGAAATTCCCGACGCCCTTTGATGCTTTGCATTAATACTTATCTTGCAAAGCCGTGTTTTAAGGTCTTTTAGCACTTGTCTTTGTTTGCTCCCAGGGACATGGCACACAACCGTATTAAGTATGTACCGGAAGCAGTGAAGAGCAGCGATGTGTTACCGGCCCTGACGACACTGATACTGGCCGGTAATATGATCACGTTCATCAAATCGGAAACCTACAAAAACCTTTCGACGTTGTCTTATCTGTGAGTTTATTTTCGTAAATGCACCTTAGTCTGTCAAATAAGTTTAAGAAACATTATTAAGCATTTGCAATTATCGCTTACATGTATCTCAAAACTTAAATTTCTTTCAAAGTGGTAATACGGCTTGTCGCAAATGCATCCAAAACGTAAATGTTTATTTTTATTGCAACTGCTAAACTTTTCAAACGCAACATGTGGGCATATTTTATTATTAACATGTATCAGATGTCTTTCCTATGTGATTTATGTTTTGTTTCAGAGACCTGACTAGCAACAAAATCCTAACAATCGAGAATAACGCTTTTAATGATGATATTCAAATCATGTATGTACTGTTTTCCCTGTTATACTTCCAAATTGCACGTTTGTATCATCTTAAAGGGTCATACAATTTATTTTGAATTTTGTGTAAACACTTCATTTCACTTATAAAAGGAACACATTTTGATCAACATATATTTTATATATGTCGCATTAAACATAATTTTATTCTAATCAGTCTTTATTCAATAAAACAATGTCAATCGGATGAATATTTTCCCGTTAGTGAGTGATGTTTGTTGTCACATTTGTAAAGTGACTAACGGAACATGCGTCTTCATATTTGAATGGTTAATGGTTTATATCGCTATGGAACGGCGTTTTGTTTTTTAGCCTTCTTGACAAAAACGAGTTCCGGTTTACCCACACGTACCCGTTCAGTAACCTTCGCAAACTAACTCAACTGCATTTGAGTTACAATAAGATCGACTACATTCCGCCAATGGCCTTCCAGAATTGTACCTCGCTCGCAGAAATGTATGTTAGAACGTTTCTTACACACAACAAAAAATGTTTTATCGGAACAATAAAAAACCGAAGGCATATTTTTACATGTTATCAATATTTAACATTGGAATGATGTTATATTTTAACTCATATAAAAAGGGGCATCGATTACGTATCATATTAACGAGAAAACATTTAAATTATTTTAACAGGGCTTTCACATTTATTTGGATGTTGCATCATTTAACAATGATTTTATTTTTAAAACGAGCAAACGTTTTAAAGCACAACATTTACTATGATAAAATAATATATCTTTTAAACAAAACTATAGTTAATTATACATGTATTTATAATATGTGCCGTAATGCTTATAGATTGTTCTGCATTAAGGTATGTTTTCGTAAAGTTACTAACACAAATCAGACTAAAGCACATCGCGTCCAAATTTGTTAACGCTGATCATTTTTGTCCCTATTTCAGTCAGCTGGCGTTCAACACCATTCCACTGATCCTGAAATCTCACTTCCAGAACTGCCCACTGGCGGGATTCATTCTACTAAACAACAACGACATAGGCTACATCGAGGACGGCACATTTGAACACGTCACCGAGTTAACTTACTTGTATGTTGATTTTACATAATCGTCTATTTAGAATTGTTATGAAATAATTTTTTAATTCGCATCATTAACACAAAGAACACATACTACAATTTGCTTATTTAATAGTAAACTGTTTACCAGAGCAACATGTTTTATGAAATAAACTTGAACTACTAAACTCCTTACAAGACAAAATGTCAAAACCTCTAATTATGTGGGTCAAACTCACGCTGTCAAGTGACCTTTTTTCAAAAAGTAGGAAAACATAGGAACTACTTTTGCAAAAGAAGTAGAAAAACAGTAGGAAAAAGTAGAAACGTTTCCCTCAAAAGTAGGAATAATAAGTCTTACCAGAGTCATGATAACACAGTATTTCTGTACTCACTATACATGACATTGTGCACTGCATCTGGTTGAGGCCCAACACCCATATCTAACTGTCATTGGCAACTTAAAAAGTTTTTTTTATTGATTTAAGACACAGATACAAAATTTTTTTAGTATTATATTATGAAAATTTACTCAAGTTATCCAATTAAAAACAATCATGACAAGATTGAGTTTCCAAAAGAAAATCACAACTCTCTAAAAGTAGATATAGGATAATAAGTTGCAATTGTTTTGTACACTGCAGACTTCTCAGACATACTTGTAAGCAAACATGTAACTACGTATTTTGCAAAAAAGAAAGCATTTTTCCTGGGTATTATAAAACAAGTTATCGTGCAAGTATTAGCAATACATGTATTTACATGATGGTTAGTACAGTAACATATATACATAATGGTAATTACATGATATTAGTATAAGCTATATATGTGGTGGGATGGGCATAGTTTATCATGTTGTCCTGTGGAAAACCAGGTGGTGTATAAGATTACTAGACGAGATGGACACATACAGACATTATGTACCCATTTCCTGCAAACTCATTGCCGGTATCTCTCTTGCACCACGATATAAGTGTTGTTCTACTGTTGTCCAACTTCTCCATTCATGAAGGGTTAAACTTTGTTTTCCCTCTAGGCATTTTAGCACTCATAGTGTATCTATGATAATTAAGCTTCAAGCAAAGCTACCCTGTTAAAGAAGTATAATTAGATGCTGTTCATTTTGGTGTATCATCAAATAAGTGGTTAGAGGTCTTTTGTGTATGGATATATATAGGATCTGGCACGAATGGTCATATCATACCATATTTAAAAACGAGTTCAGGAATTTTGTCAGTAAGCGAGCCTTTGGCGAGCTTACTTACAAATTTCCTGGACGAGTTTAACAAAATATGGTATGATATGACAACGAGTGTCAGATCTTTTTATCACATGCTTTTAAATGAGCAAATTAAATAAATATTAATGCAAACATAATGATACATCCCGAATGTTGTTTACATTTCGTGACGTCATTTGACGTTGCAACGTCATTTCAGCAAAATAACAAAATGCGATTGGTCAATAAACGAAAACTAAGCCAATGAAAACGCTTAAAAAGTATATTACACATGTGTAATATAAAAAATATGTAATAGTTATATTACATGGGAAACAGGGTATAAGATGTGATAAAAAAAACGGTAATTTATTGTGCATGTTATATCCTTAAGCAAAAGACCAAATGTATTTAGTGATAACCGAACTTGTTGTACAAGATTAATATACAAGTATATAAAGCAGTGTCAATTCTCTGCTACAGCTACATTTTGAAACCTTTAAAATGACAATAGGGTGAAGTTATAATGACTTAAGTTACATTCAAAATGGTCATTGCAGAGCATATTATGCAACTGGAGATAGGACCTTGTCCTCTGACATATTTTATGACATCATTGATTGGTCAAATAAACAGTTGCACTACATTGTTTATTCCGGTTTCAAATAGCGGGCTAATGATTTTTACATCATTGATGACGTCGCGGGAGTGTAATAATGCCGTTTAATATTTGTAATACTACGCTGTAACACCTTGAAGTTACCTCACTAGCTATGGCATCATCAGAAAATGTATCAGGGCATTTAGGCTCTGTGCATTATCTTTTCTTTCTCGACATGATGTACCTATGGTATCAATAGAACATCATATCCGTTTTCATGTAATACTGAATTTATTACATTCATTACTTGTAAATGATAAAAACTCGGCAAAGCATCAGTTTTATCTTTTTCAAATAACTTGTGTTATAAATTCCATATTACATAACCACTCATACAATACATGTATCTCTATATCTCTACATTCCAAACAGCAATATATATCATGTAAACATGCATAAGATTTGGTCAAATTGTTGTCAATGGAACAAAATAAAACTGGAATAAACAATTGGTTCCCTCAGCTCTTGCATCACTGGGAATTGTGTAAGGTAGTGAAGTCTGCATTGTACATATGCTAAGGAAGTAAACAAGGTACTATTGTCACCTAAAAAAACAACAAAACTTTTGTTAATAATTTCAAAAGTTACATAAGAAATAAATATCTATGTTTACCTGAAGAGCTTCTAGCAGACAGTCAGCATGGGCTGTCAGGTCTCATCTAGATGAATGCACCTTAACATGGATACAGTCATGCTAAAGATTCATTCATCCTGCAAGTTTACTAAATAAACTCTTAAAGAAATATTTTTTCTCCATTGAAAATGAAAAAGTTGAAATAGTAGGACGATTTGGTTAAAAAATAGGAAAAAGTAGGATCCTGATGAAAAAGTAGGAAAAAGTAGGAAAAGTATGACCGCTTGACAGCCTGCGAAACTACGCCACTGCGTCATTCATGACGGGAAGAAGGCTGAATTAAAAATGAAGACCGTAGGTTCTATTATAAAACGATCTCGATCAACCGATCGTAGGCGCATAGGAAATTAAAACTTAATGTAGTGCGTAAAATAAACACGTAAAATTCTATTGTAGTATCTGTTCGTCGTATTCAGATGGGAAAACTTTTAAAGCATTGTTGCGTTTAGTATTGTGTGCGGTTACTGTAAAAACACAAACACGTGTGTTACCTATTTTATTTACCTTTGAGTTTCCGTTCTTGGAATCGATCATATACATTACAATGAGCAATCAAAAATCAAAATCCTTTTTTATCACATGCCAAACCCTGTTTCCCATGTAATAAAACCATTATGAATATTTGTATCATACACATGTGTAATATACTTTTTAAGCGTTTTCATTGGCTTAGTTTTCCTTCGATTTACCAATCGCATTTTGTTATTTTGCTGAAATGACGTTGCAACGTCAAATGGCGTCACGAAATCTAAACAACATTCGGGATTTATTATTATGTTTGATAATGTTTGATATGTTAATATTTATTTAATTCGTTCATTTAAAAGCATGTGATAAAAAGATCTGACAATCATTGTGATTTCATACCATATTTTGTTAAATTCGTCCAGGAAATTCGTTAGTAAGCTCGCCAAAGACTCGCTTACTAATAAAATTCCTGAACTCGTTTAATAAAATTTGGTATAATATGACAACTCGTGCCAGATCCTATATTATCTATTTATTATTGAACTTTTAATGTGTTTCAGCACAGTTGCGAACAATAAGCTAACACACGTTCCAAACGGCGGCGACTTCACTGATTTAAGAATAACAGGACTAATAGGACTGGCAGATACTGGAAGACTTGACTTAAGCAATAACCGGCTGATCGTTCTGGATGATCATAGTTTTAAAAATCTCACAATCAATGGGTATTTGTAAGTATGTTGATATACGAATAAACAATTTTATGTCCGAATAATTTTGAACTAAGAGTATTTATCCACGTATAACCAATAGTGTATGAACCTATACCACATAGTATATTACATCGCAAAAACACAAAGACACTGACAAAATTAATGAATGCTTCAGGGATCTTCGCAATAACGGAATTACCCGGATCCAGGCTCAAGCGTTCGAGGGGCTAACTGCGACTGATCTTTATCTGCAAGGCAATCCGGTGAGGTACCTCAGTAGGAATGCGTTTTCAGACATAACACTGACGGGGACGATGTACTTGAACGATCTGATATTTACCACCATTCCAACGTACGCTTTCTACAATATCTCAGTGAAGAATTTGCGCCTTGACAATGGAACTGTCGAAACTGTTGAAAACGAAGCATTTTATAATGTAGTTGTTTCGAAGGAAATGTAAGTTAAGTTAAAAGTTAATCTGCAAATGTAAACATTAACATGTGTGTGTGTTTTCGATTAAATATTGTTAAACAATTGTTTTTTAGTAAAATCAATTAAAAAATACATGATATATTTATTTTGTTGTTCGTTACTTATTATCTTGATATGTAGCATGCTATAAATGTTGTTGAAGTCGGACCGAAAATAAACATAGACTTATATTCACTGTTTATCAATCTATCCTTATCATTTTCACAACATACACGCATCCTAAATACTATTTACAATGGTCACATATATAACAAAAATAGGAATACCTATATGCTATTGACGAGTTTTGTTCCTACTAGGACCCTTTCCGAAAATAACATCACGATCCAGTCGGTGCCGATGTTTGGAGGGACCTCCAGTGTCGGCGAGTTCTTCTTTCTTAACAACACCAATCTTACGTATCTTAGCAGCGATGCATTCAACAACGTCAACCTGAACAAGATTGATTTATCCAACAATAACATCAGTATATATCCATCCGCGCTACAATCTCAGAATCCACACACGATGTAAGTTTGGAATGATGTGTGTATTTATTTCCACGTGACAATGTGTGTTGTTTTGTGATCTTGACTGAATTTTTTTTATGTGACGCTGCGTTCAAGAACGCTTCTTCATGCAAAACCTATCATAAGCCCTAATTTTGTGTAATATGTTTGTTTGATGCCATTTTAATTTGTTGTGTGTATATTTTGGCAATGTGTGTGTATTTTCCATCAAGAGGGGGATGCCCGTACATCAAAGTCGTTACCTTAGAGTGGAAAACAAACTTCGAGACGCTTACAATGTCGTGGACACTGACGAAATTCAGACTATTTTGTTGATCATATAGGGGCATTGTTCGTGGTTTCAGCGTGAACCTCGTTTTAAACTGATTAAGATCTGTATCGTAGTTGTTTTGTTATATTCAGTGTAATTTAATTGGGTAATAATTATTCATCCATTTACAACGGGCAGTTTAAATGCGACATGCTCATTAACTAAATTTAAATTTAGAGTCTCACACGGACACTAAACTTGTTTTATTAGACCAGTGGCTCGATAGGGTAGCCAAATACTGCAAACAGTCTTATTCTGTTGAAGTTTACCACAATGGTTTTTTATTTTAGACAACTCGGGAACAACAAAATTCCTGAAATCGACGTGAAAATGTTTGAGAACATGACTCAGTTGCAAAAGCTGTATCTTCAGTATAACGAATTGAAGCACATGAACGCTTTCGCGTCGCTGCACATCACGACCCTTGATCTCTCATACAATTCTATTGAAACATTTGGCTCAGATGCGTTCTCGCAACTCAATAGTCTAGAGTCATTGTAAGTCAAAATTGTTTCACTTACGCACTATATTGAATTGGGCGATGCTCTGTGAAACGGGTGTTTAATTCATGTGATTTGATTTTTCCTTAGAAGAGACTTTTTTGGACGAAAAAAATTATCAAAGGGGATAGTTTCGTCCCTGTGAGAACTGCACAGGCTAATATGGGACGACGCTTTACGCACATGAATTAAACCCCCTTTTCACAGAGCCTGGCCCAATTAGATATAAAATACAAATGTAGTATACATTCTATTTTGATATTAGTTAACTGTATTTAAAATTGTTTTAAAATGTTTTTAAAATTAATCCGCATACAAGAGCTACTAAATGCATAACGTGTTAATTACATAATGATGATTTTAATTATATAATTAACATCATGAAACTAGAAGCTCTTCTAAGTAATGTACATAAAGATATATACGAATTTAGATCTACAGTTTAATTCATTACAAGCCAAGCCTTTTATAGCCGTCGGCGCGTGGGTGCGATAAGGACATTGTCTCCTAACATGTTATTCAATACGACTAAACGTTAAAGGAACACGCTTTATAATTGCTTATCATGATTTTTAAGATAGAATTTTTTATTAACTACTCAGAAGAATTTTACGCGTTGAAAATATCACTTGAGTATATTTCCATTTATTCCCGGAGAATCACGAGGAAAAAAAGTAAAATCCGTCCTATATACAGAACCTGTTCAATGATAACATTTCCTTATTTAACTTCTGTAATCGCATACTAGGAACCTAACCAGCAATCCTCTAGCATGCCAGTGTCAGACGGTGGGCTCACTGAATGAGGTCAATAAGACGTTAAACGGTGCCGTCTGCTCCTCGCCCTCACTCGCGTACGACGTCTCGTTCGACAACATGACGTCACAATCTTCGAAGTACTACACAAACGTCAACGCGTCAATTTTCCAATGTAGTAAGTGTTTTTCATAATAATTTCAATCAAACATATGAGATGGGCAATATTAGAAAAGACACACAATAAACACATGTTATAGAACCATCACATGTAAGAGTTTGAAAACTTAACAAAATTAATACAATATGATTATGTGTCCCCGCAGCTGCCGAATCTTTATCAGCGTCGAATATCAATGGGTCGGAGTTCACCATCAGTTGGAATCAACCAGAAGACCTCTACTACCAGCCAAACGCGACACTGAGGAATTTGACATCTATCGAGGGCGAAATGTAAGTGTTTTTTTTTCACCCGTTGCAAAATGGGATTCATGCTTTTTTTTAAGCTGATACATATGATGAAACTTTATAAGGGGGGTTAAACAGACTATTAAAATGATAACACGCTTTAATTTCTGTATAATTAGCATAATAACGAAAATTAAGAAACTCGTAGAGCATTTACAAGGAATGTAAAAGAGGCAAATTGTCTTTCGCAGCGAGTACCAGTTAACCTGCGTCAGTGAGACAGCAGCCTCCCTGTATTTAACAAAAAGAGACCCGAACGCAACTTCTAGCCCTGCATCAACCTCATTCTCGATAACCGCGATGAGCGGTGTTGTACCTGGAACGATCTTCGAGTGCTCCATGAAACTTGCGTACAAAGGTTATACGAGCGCAAAGAGCATCCCTATCACACTCGTCACGCCGGACGCAAGTAAGACCTGTTGATTGGCAATATCGTAAAATTATTATATTCTGCTGTCACTAAATATTACATATATTTCATATACATAGTAACACCATGACGTCTATATATGACCGATTAAAACATCCCTTTTATTTACACTGTATTACACATAACACATTTTAAGCTAGAATCGGCGAGATCTTGTTTTTGTCTATTTTCAAAATCTAGTGATAAAAATGTTTACTGGGAAAGTAATTCAGCATTAGCATCAACATGACAGTACATTCTGACTAACAACGATATATTCATATTCATAAAAAGCTGTGTTTGTTGAGACACATCACTAGATCTAGTTTTAATGGATTTACGATTAAAATGTACACATTCGCTTTAAATTTCACTTAAAAACCGAATACCACTGCTGGCTGACACACACACACACACAGCCATATCCAGATCACATTCAAAATTGCAATTGTTGAAGTTTTCATCGCCCATCATAAGATATTAAAAGTAAGGGATTGCAGCAACCTTTAAAAAACTGAAGTCGCTACTTTCCCGCGAAAGTTATGTTCACAGAGTTGAAAATTTCAACTTTGCACGACACAATTCATGAGCATATAATAGTTGTAATAGAGTGTAAATGAAAGGTTTGTTTTAAGTCTGCCATATATCAAGTAGTTATATCGTGATTTATTCATAGATGAAAGTATATATGTAGAAATCACCAATAGTATTCCTTTCAAAATGTCGCCCTTTACATGATTAGAAAATTCATTGACTTGATTATTTTTGCGGTATTGAAACTGTTATTGCTTCATTTTTCGAAAATTCATGACGAAAACTGGGAATAAACTTTTCCCAAACTTAAATGAAAGCCCTGACGGGCAGATGACTTTTTTATATAAAAGATTGCATTAATTAAAAATACATTTTAAAAATTGTATGACCATATGCTCAGAAAATTTAAAAAAAAACGCCCACCGTATCAATATAATTTAGTTGACGACTTAAATATAGGTATAAGCAACACAGATATTAACTCTTCAACAATCAAATCCCATTCTGAAAAGTTTCATCAGATTTTTGTATTTACTTATCGTTGAAACTCGTATTGGCGGTTTAGAGCATCAAAGAATTGAGAGCTATTTTTACGTTTAAATTATTAAAAATGACTTAACATTTACTCCAATTACTCTTCGTATAACAATTGAAAATAAGTTAATTTATATTTAAACTTTATTTGTATTTTATAAATATAATAAAGAATTATCGCCATGAATATATCAGGTTACACTTTTACAGCGATCCCCGGGACCGCCAGCCCCCAAGACGTGATATTGGATGTCATGCACTACGACTTCAGCAAGACTAACCCAAACTTCGCCGACATCCTATACCCGTCAATCAAAAACCCAAGCTACGTCGCGTCACCTTATGGGGCGTGGCTATCGATCTCGAACACGCCCACAAGTGATACGTTTTCCAAATGGTTCCGATCAGACCCAACTGTCAACTATGCACTTAACAATACCTTGATTCTTACCAATTATTCTGGAAATATCAAACGGTAAAATTGTTCGTTTGCTTTTCATTTATTAATATGTGAAAAATTAAAGATGAACAATCAGATCGTCTCTTTACCCCAATCACACTGGATTGACGTTCTAACTAAGACATAACATTTTTGTAAAAAAAAAACACTAAAAACATTTTGTAGGGACAACGCCGATAAAGTTTGTCTCATTTTCTCGCGCCTGGATCTTTTGGCTTGACGCGTCATGGCGTCAACACGACGCTTTAGGGGTTTATTCTACGAACCTACTTTTGACTTTTGCGTTTTCATTACCACACCCCCCCCCCCCCTCCCCAAGATAACGACAGGGTCGTTATAAAAACGCATAAATATGGGAATACAGTCGAGTCGCAGCAGAATATCATTGCGTCTTTTTAACAAATACGTTCTCTCGTGGACTCTCAGGGCTTCTGTTACGTTGGTAGTGCGTTTATGGCTAATTCATGTCGATCGTACGTCGTTCATGCTGGGTCGTCGTCAAAATGCCAAATCTCGTCGTTAAATTTCGAAATTTCCAACGAAGTCGACGAACGGTTACCAGTATAGATATTCTTGGCGTTTTAACGTTCTTATGACGCAAGTAGAACGTCAGTCCAGTGTGAAGTGGGTTTAACATAATTGATACTTTAACAAGTGAATGTCATTTAATCCATATTAAAACGTATGTTGAATTCAGTAAACTTCAAACATTTCAATATAATTACATAAAGGTTTTGGTCAGAAGAATTCTTCCCAGTGGATGGCCGTGGATTTTTTTCAGAAGAACAGAAAGATTGTGCTGGGACATTCCGTAATTTTGGGTAATATTTATGTTTTTACCCGAAACTATATATTTAACAAATAACTCCAAAAGTCCTATGATTTACATACATTAACTTGCAAGTTAATAACGGATGTTGTGAGACGTAATTCCTATTTAAATTTGATTTTAATTTGTATTGTATATGCTTTCACTCATTTTGATGTGTATTTTAATATTTACATGTCAGCATGTGTTGTCACTTCTTACAATATACCCTAATGGGAAATAATAAAAGTAAAGTTTGATAAAGTTGCATAAAGTGAAAATCTGTTCCGAAACAGACTCTTTTATTCTGTATATGACTTTGCGTAGTTTTTATTAGTTTATCATTCTCACATCACGCTAGTTTTACGACCGCCTTGCGGACAAGTATCAAATTTGGTGGCACTGAGAAGATTACTCTGGGAGGGGGCGAGGCACTTTGGCTCTTCATCAACAAGGTCAAGGTCATAGATCAAGTCTCGACCGGCAAGAACTACAGGGAATGCTTTTACCTCGACCTGTCCCCGGCCGCTACTAAACTGGGCGGAACTATTCAGCCCAAGGTCGGGATGTTATCGGCTGCAGGGTCCTGCGGCACCTTGGTAAACACAACGTATTCCGTATCTATGAAGCTGCAGGTACAAGCATAGCTATTTATATTTTTTTATGCATTATAGTTTATCTAGTTGTAGTTGCATTGTATGCAAATATAATATTACAATCCGGTTTGTTGGCGTTCTTAATTTTTCCAAAAACATGTTGGTAGTCCCATTTCCTACACGACACCCTATGCTGTTGTTTTAGGTAGGTGAGATCTATCACTTCGACATGTTCCACGCGGAGACGAGGCGCTGCTCCTCCCACTTCCTGTTTCAAGTTGAGGACTTGACCTTCAGTCAGTCGCCCCAGACTGAACTGCCTCTGGACTTCAGGTATTATCAGATGTAGATTTTGATTATGTAAATAATGCTTATTTCCTTGGCGTTGGCATTCATGAAGAAGCAGAAGCAGAAGAAGAAGAAGACGAAGAAGAAGAAGAAGAAGAAGATGATGATGATGATTATGATGATGATGATGATGATGATAATGATGATGATGATGGTGATGATGATGATGATGATGATGATGATGATGATGATGATGATGATGATGATGATGATGATGATGATGATGATGATGATGATGATAATGATTATGATGACAATAATAACAATAATCACAATCACGGCCATGACAAGGTCGATGATGAGTATGATGATAAGAATTCTGTCAATTTTCCTTTTCTTTTAAAATAATTTGTTGCGACCCAACAGTCATTTGTTTTTTGTTTTTTTTTTGTTTAAAGCGTATCAATTGCTGAAGATTTCTTCATCGGCGACGTCGTTGCTAACTTAACGCTGAATGACGCGTTCTCGGTAGGCCCATACACTGTTACGTTATATGCAGGTGTGTATCAAACATTTTTATTTATATGCGTAGATGTCACCCGATACGAATCGTGATATATTGTTCATTAGGCCTAAGATTATCGGAGCTCGGACAGGCGATGCCAATTCCATCATACCAATAGGTATGGGTTAGCCTTTTAAAGAAATATTATGCGCATTTTTAACTGTTATACAACTGGTAGCAAGATGAGTTGTAGATAATTCGTCAGTTACCACATTTTAACTAACTCTTTTGGCCTGTTAATTATTTTCAGCTCAATTCAACAGTGAAAAATGCGCATAATATGACTTTACTTATTTATTTATCTTTTTTATCTATTTAGATTAATTTTATTTTTATTTTATATTGATTTATTTATATTTATTTATTTATTTATGTACTTATTTTATCATTTATTTATTCTTGTTTGTTAATTAAACAACAAACAAATCCCTTGTGTTTTGAAAATTATGAATCTATTATACATTTATTAACAGGTATGAC
This sequence comes from Dreissena polymorpha, assembly GCF_020536995.1. Taxonomy (NCBI): domain Eukaryota; kingdom Metazoa; phylum Mollusca; class Bivalvia; order Myida; family Dreissenidae; genus Dreissena; species Dreissena polymorpha. The sequence continues at coordinate 103,478,194 of NC_068356.1, read as the reverse complement.
AAACAAACCACTCGGTAATAAGATTCACCTCAATTTGTATTATATTACATTTTTAAATGTTCGAAATTCCTTGAATTAAATAAATATTTAAAACCAATATTTCAATTTTTATTTGGTTTAAGAACTAAAAAGGTGGTTTTCTTTATTTATTGTTAATAGCTAATCGAGATAATCGTGATAACGTAGACTCATCCGTTCTTTATCTATATATATAATATTGAAAATTTAAGGAAACACAAACCAAGAGACTTTTTGCGATTTTTTAAATCAAAACATAGCGTCATAAATAACAAAATATCTTTAAAAGAATTTACAAGGTTTTTTAACAATCTTAGTAACAATATGTCTGATTTTTGTAATACTGAAGCAGAAGATTTCTGTCTAAATAATGATTTTAACCTAGAAAATTCAACATTTCCTGAACTAGATGTACCTATATCTGTTGAAGAAGTTAAGTATGCAATTAAACATTTAAAACGTAATAAATCATCTGGCAGTGATTGTATTTTTAATGAATATTTTATTGAATGTGCTGATATTTTATCTGTCCATTTGTGTGACTTATTTAACGGTATCTTTGTATCGGGTTTCTTTCCCGATAAGTGGACAGAAGGCGTTATAATCCCTTTGCATAAAAAAGGTTCTGTAAACGATGTCAATAACTATAGAGGGATTACTCTAGTAAGTTGTTTTTCAAAATTATTTTCCACGATTTTAAATAAGCGCATCCAATGTTTTTGCAATGAAAATACTATTATTTCGGATGCGCAGTTCGGATTTCGGAAAGGATATTCGACTGTTGATGCTATTTTTATACTGATGTCAATTGTTCAAAATTATTTAAATGAAAATAAACGTTTGTATGTAATTTACGTCGACATGTTAAAATGTTTCGATAGTATATACCGTAATGCATTATGGCTGAAAATGTTTAAGTCTGGTATTCAAGGCAAATTGCTTAGAATAGTTAAGGATATGTATTCAAATGTCAAGTCTCGTGTTAAATCATGTTCATCTTACTCAGATTATTTTAGTTATGCTGTTGGCCTGAGACAAGGGGAGGTAATGTCACCGATTTTGTTTACTTTATTTGTTGAAGACCTTGAACTCTACCTACAAGGTAGCATTAACTCTGGCTTGAATATAGAAGATATTGTGTTAATTTTATTATTATTTGCGGATGACATGGCTATTTTAGGCAAATCACTAGCTGAAGTGCAAACTCATTTAGATAACTTATACTTATATTGCAATTCTTGGGGGTTAAATGTTAAGACTGATAAAACAAAAATAATGGTTTTTCGGAAGAGGGGCGGACTAAAAGATAACGAAAAATGGACATACAATGGTAATGTTATTGAAGTGGTTGACAACTTTAAAGGGATCTTTTCACGCTTTGGTAAATTGACAAAATTGAAAAAAAGTTGTTTCAGATTCGTAATTTTTCGTTTTAGTTATGATATTTGTGAGGAAACAGTAATACTGAACATTAACCATGCTCTAATATAGCCATTATATGCATCTTTTGACGATTTTAAAACCTAAAAATTATAAAGCGTTGCAACGCGAAACGATTGAATAATTTGGAGAGTTCTGTTTTTGTCGTTAAATTTTGTGAAACTACGAAGATTGCTTATATAAGGTATAAAATACGTGAAGTATGTATATTCGGCGGAATAGCTCAGTAGGCTAGAGCGTTTTTACTTCAGGACTCTGGCAGGACTCCAGGGGTCACTGGTTCGAAACCTGCTCTGGGCAATGTTCTTTTCCTTTTTTTATTTTTTTTCTTGATTTTTTACTGGAGCTTTTACGATCCAATGTTTACATTTATCAATATAAAGCATTTAATGAATAAGTTAAAAAAATGCCAAAATCTGTGAAAAGGCCCCTTTAATTATTTAGGCACAGTGTTAAATTATACCGGAAGTTTTAAACTTACTCAGGAGCATTTGGTTGGTAAAGCCCTTAAAGCCATGAATACATTATTGTTTAAATGCAATGAATTTGACATAAAACCAAAAATATTTTGTCAGTTGTTTGACTCATTTGTGGGTTCTATATTAAATTATGCTTCAGAAGTATGGGGCTTCATCAAGTCAGATGATATTGAACGTATACATTTGACATTTTGTAAACGATTGCTGCAGGTGAAAATAAATACATGTAATGTTGCTGTTAATGGAGAATTAGGTAGATTCCCATTGTATGTAAACAGATTTGTTAAAATTGTTAAATATTGGTTTAAGGTTCTCAACAATGAGAATATCATAATGCAAACTGTATACAAACAAGCATTGAATGATTGTAATAAAGGTTGTACAAACTGGGTCTCAAATGTAAAGAATTTGTTAAATAATTATGGATTTAGTTATGTTTTTGAAAATACAAACGTTGTACAAGTTAATAGTTTTATCAGCGAATTCAAATGTAGACTTGTTGATAATTTTAAACAAGAGTGGAACGGTAAATTGAATAATAGTTCTGTTTTAGTGATGTACAAAGTTATTAAAAGCTGTTTGGATTATGAAGCATATTTAAACTTAGTTCCCAGACGTTTGCGATTATTTTTTGTAAGGTTAAGAGTCTCTGCGCATCCGTTGAGAATCCAAACGGGCAGATACGCCCAAAATAACATACCACGAAATGAGCGTTATTGTTTATGTTGTAATGACTTGGATTTAGAGGATGAATACCATTTTATATGTATATGCCGTTGTTACACGGATTTAAGAAAAAATATTAAAACCGTATATTTTATATTAACCCATCAGTATATAAATTCCAAAAGTTATTAATTTCATGTGATAAATCAGTTATTTACAATGTATGTAAATATATCAAAGAAGCTCTTGCTATTAGAAATACAATTTTAAATAATACTGTTTAATACAATTTATTACCGCCTTGATAGTTTATAAGTATTTGTACTCGTAAATGTGTATTTTATGTTATTTAATATTGTGTTGTTATACCTAGTTACGTGACAGAAAAAAATGTATATACTTTAGTATGAAGACGATGTACTTGTGTATAAGTCGGAATAAACTGTCTGTCTGTCTGTCTGTCTGTCTGTCTATAAAATAAACTGATTACTTATAGATCTAGGTTATCTATTTAATAGGTTAACACCATACCAAATGGAATGACTGTAATACCATTGTCTGTCCGAACAGCGTAACACCGTTAACAAAAGGCCTCTTGAATAGTGTAAGCCGTGTCGTATCGGGTGTATATGTACAGCTGGCTGTCTTTATATGTACATATTTATTGTGATACTTAGCATGTCTTTTTATTGAAATGTTATTTATCGATGCGGTTGGATGAGTTTGCATTATCGATATGGCGTTCATTTCTTATCAGGAAACGAAAATCGGCTCTTTGAGATCAAGGCCGACATTGCCGCCAACGCATTCACGCCTTCTGTACAGTCACCCCCCAACTATACGACAATTGTTGACCAGGAGGGCAAAACTATTCAATTCTTAGGTAGGCAAAGCGATATTACCGTAAAAGTAGTGCTTTCATAATGTGTATAATTTATAAGTTATTTTTGTAGAATAATCGTTTAATAATGTATGCCGAAAAATATATAATTTATGTATACATGTATATATATATATATAGAATCTGGCACGAGTTGTCATATCATACCATAGTTTATTAAACGAGTTCAGGAATTTTGTTAGTAAGCGAGCCTTTGGCGAGCTTACTAACAAATTTCCTTGCCGAGTTTAATAAAATATGGTATGATATCACAACGAGTGTCAGATCTTTTTATCACATGATTTTAAATGAGCAAATTAAATTAATATTTATACAAACATAATGATAAATCCAGAATGTTGTTTACATTCGTGACGTCATTTGACGTTGCAACGTCATTTCAGCAAAATAACAAAATGCGATTGGTCAATAAACGAAAACTGATCCAATGAAAACGCTTAAAAAGTATATTACACATGTGTAAGATAAAAATATATGACATGGTTATATTACATGGGAAACAGGGTATGGCATGTGATATACATAATGATATATATATATATATATATATATATATATATATATATATATATATATATATATATATATATATATATATATATATATATACACACACACGCATGTCTAATTGATTTTGCAGAAAGCATGTTGCGGTATAACCGATATTCAACGTACATATAAAAACAATCGCTATTTCAGAGTGCTCTACAGTTTTTACGCCCACGTGGAACAGCAATATAACTGCTGAAACATTTTCAATCTCAACGTCATCGGCCCTTTTCACCCTCAAAAACACGCTGGATTATGAAACAAGAAAGACCTACTACTTCTTGTTGACCGTAGTGGATCATGGGACCAGGCTAACCGGGTCAATATCTTTAAGGGTTAGTTAATCGTCCTTTTAATGTATATTATGCACATTTATATATTGACCACAGCAGTGTTAGTCAGCCCAATTGTCTTTATACAATTTTTATAAAACGTTAATAATAATGAGGATGCAATATTATCCATATTATATAGCTTTCCTTCATTCTTAAAAGTGAGGAACGTATGTTTAAAAATGTTTAAAAATGTTTATAATGCGTACTATGCATGGCATATATGTTTTTCCTGCTAAGGTTGCAATCACAGACGTAAACGACAACTGCCCCGTTATTTCACCAACAACCTTAGTACTCATGCCACTACCGGTCCTAGTACCGGAAGCGCTGGCCACCTTTGCTTCCAATGACATCGACAGTGGCGACAACGGCGACATCAGATACATTGTGTCAAAAGCAATACCTGAGTAAGTTCTTAACCCTTAGATTTAACATCATACCTCTTATTTAACTTATGAGTTTATAAACGATAATATATTTGTTTACTCATGCATCTCGTTTCTTCAGTTAATCCGACAGTCTCGTCGTATTACTACGTTGGCATAGAGGTGACATTCACTTCTCTTTTTTTAAATTGCTCTCCTCTTTTTTCTATCTCGTGGCCACGAGTTAGCTATGTCGTGGCCACGAGATAGAAAAAGAGGAGTGCAAAACTAAATAAAAGCGGCGTACAATTAAAAAAAGAGCGGTGCTTCTCTTTTTTTTAAATTGCTCTCCTCTTTTTTCTATCCCGTGGCCACGAGTTAGCTAGGTTGTGGCCACGAGATAGAAAAAAGAGGAGTGCAAAACTAAATAAAAGCGGAGTGCAATTAAAAAAAGAGCGGTGCAGTAAATAAAGGCAGGGTGCATTAAACAAAAGAGGAGAGAATTTTCGCTATCTCGAGATCCCGAGTTAGTCAGCCAATCAAATTTTGCGTAACGGCTCGTCCAATATGACTTAAACTGTGTGCTCGTCCAAATATATCCCCGTATCGTACAGTGAAACGTCTAATAACCTATAATTATTGTTAAATATGTCATATGCCTCATGTAATAACTTGAAATGTTGTACTGGTCGTGTACGCCTGGTTTAAATGAGTAATTAATTCTACAATAAAGAATGTTATTGTTAAAGGGATCTTTTCACGGTTTGGTAAATTGACAAAATTGAAAAAAGTTGTTTTAGAATCGCAAATTTTCGTTTTTGTTATGATATTTGTGAGGAAACAGTATTACTGAACATTTACCATAGTCCAAATATAGCCATTATATGTATCTTTTGACGATTTGAAAACCAAAAAATTATAAAGCGTTAACGCGAAACGATTGAATAATTTGGAGAGTTCTGTTGTTGTCGTTTAAATTAACGAAACTACGAAGATTGCTTATATAACGTATAAAATACTTACACTGTGTATTTCCGGCGGAATAGCCGAGAGAGCTAATCCGATTTTACTTCAGACTTACTTCAGGACTCCGGGGGTCACTGGTTCGAGCCCTGGTGCCGGCTACTTTTATTTCTTGTGTTAATGTTATTCTTGATTTTTTACTGGAGCTTTTAAAATCCAATGTTTACATTGATCAATATAAAGCATTTAATGACAAACTTCAAAATATGCCAAAATCTGTGAAAAGGCCCCTTTAAATATGTCATTTGCCTCATGTAATAACTTTAAATTTCGCACTGGTCGTGTACGCCTGGTTTAAATGAATATATAATTCTACAATAAAGAATTTTATTGTTAAATATACCATATGCCCCATGTAATAACTTGCAATTAAATCTTTGGTCATACATTACTGGGTAGACAATAAATAATGTGTTATCATGGTGGCTGTATACCGTTCTCTATGTTTTACTGCCGAATCGATGTAAGCTGCATTTATTCCCTTGCAAATAATGTTGCACTTTTTGTCATATTTTTTTTTAAACAACAACTAAATAAAATCGATTGCCTTCTAATACATAGTTTAATGGTTCAACAACGGATCTCCCTTTTGTAGTTTCTTGACGTAAGTTCTTTATTTATTTATGTTGCATGTCTAAATGATAACTTGTGTTGCTGTTGTTGTTGTTGTTGTCCTGTCATTATTTTGTGTTGCAATTTTCATTTTTATTTTTTTCATACCATTACGAAATATTGCTGATAAATAACTGATTATAATGTATCTTTATTAACCTTTATTAATATTTATTTAAGCATAATGTCGTATTGTCTTTGAATCTAAACCTTGAAACCTTTTTGTAACAAAAAAGTCTTATAGTATTTTCACCAGACTATTATTAATGTGGGTCGTATAGTTTTTCCCTGTATTTTTTATATAACCTTCACATTCGTTAACTGTAAAATGATATCATTCTATACTCGCTTGTAACAGCCGGGTAGCTGATGAAACTTCAAAGATCACCCCCCCTCACCAAATTTTTATAATTTTTCTCTGACGAATTTCCCAATGTTTCATGAAACTGTTTACTTACACAATTTATATGTGCTCACCTGTTGTCACGATACATGTATGTTCATTGTATAATGTGACTTGTGAAATATAATAAAGATGTGTTCTGTTTTGTTCTGTTCCGTAATGTGTCGTTATTTTGCCAAACATTATGCATGGTTCCATTCATGTGCGTTAAACCCATATTGTTCCGCTTGGGATTACTATTTCGTAAATTATATGCAATATTGTATACATGTGAAATTGATAATTTTCTTAAACAAATATATATATTAATACAAAACACATTTCAGGCCTCCAATCGATTACAATATCCCGGTGGAGCTTTACGATGACATCTACGTAAACTCCACGACGCTGCAGTTCAAAGTGGTCGCTATTGACAACGGAACCGTACCGCGCGGAGACGTAGCGTACGTTAATGTCACCTTGAGCTACACGTGCGTCATGGATGTCCTGTTGGGGGACATCAAATACGTCTTTGCAGTTGATAAAGTAACTGGGGACATGACGCTTAGAATACCTAAGTACTATGTGCTCGAATTCCGTAAGTTTCGCTCTACGTTTCTATATGCTACATGTATTCACAAAGATGTTAACCCATTTATGCCTAGTGGACTATCCCATCCTTCTAAATTGGATCAATTTATTTCCAAAATTAGGGATCTCTAGTATATTTATTCCTATATTTAGAATATTTCTTACAGAAATTCCTTTAAGCAAACAGTGCAGACCCAGATGAGACGCCGCATCATGCGGCGTCTCATCTGGGTCTACGCTGTTTGCAAAGGCCTTTCATCTGGGTCAACGCTGTTTGCAAAGGCCTTTTTTCTAGATGCTAGGCATAAATGGGTTAAACTTTGTACAAAAACTGTAAACAACTATGTTTTAAATTGACTTCTTTCTTAATTGTGTTATTTTGCAATTGATACAAGAAGGTCATGATACAATGAAATCGGTCTATACGGATGCCATATTAATAATAATGAACTTCACATAAAACATACACATTTTAACCGGAAATAACGTGAATAAATGTATTTAAATATCCCTTTATATACGCTTAATAACTTTTCTTACTTGTCGCATTTAATTTGTTTTTGATTAAAATTCAAGGCAATTACATGATATTTTTACCATGTAAGTTTGTCGTATCTAATTGTTGATTTGTGTAAATATGTCTAACTGACTTATACGTGAGTTATTGGAGTAATGATTAAGCCAAAAATCAAAAATGATTTACTCAAACAATTAGTAACGAATTTTGCTTTGATAAATATGTATTGTTAGTTGGTTTGGATTTGCTTATATGACTTTCATTTTTCACTATATACGGACAAATTTAAAAGGTTATTCAGTGTACACCGTTTATATATTGTTTAACCCATTTATGCCTAGCGTCTAGAAAAAGGGCCTTTGCAAAGAGCGTAGACCCAGATGAGACGCCGCATCATGCGGCGTCTCATCAGGGTCTGCGCTGTTTGCTTAAGGAATTTCTGTAAGAAATATTCTAAATATAGAAATAAATATACTAGACATCCCTAATTTTGGGAATAAATTGATCCACCTTAGAAGGATGAGAGAGTCCACTAGGCATAAATGGGTTAATACAACAAAATAATATGTCGATTTCAATCTTTTCACAGACTGTGATAGCAATATAGGCCTTACTCAAGGGATTGTTCTGGATACCATGTTATCGGCGTCATCCTCTTTAGACCCTCTTGCGACTGGACCAGGACGTAGTCGACTGAATAGCACAGCGAGTGCGTAAAACACTGTCTGCATTATATGAGTCGCGTTCTGAGAAAACTGGGTATAATGCATGTGCGTTAAGTGTCGTCCCAGATTAGCCTATGCAGTCCGCAAAGGCTAATCAGGGACGACGCTTTCCGCCTAAACTTGATTTTCGGTAAGGAGGGACTTCCTTGAAACTAAAAATACCATACAAGCGGAAAGTGTCGTCCCTGATTAGCCTGTGGGGACTGCACAGGCTACTCAGGGACGACACTTTACGCACATGCATTAAGCCCCGTTTTCTCAGAACACGACACATATAAGTATCGTATGCCATATCATATATCGGAGTATGGCACAAAATAATTTATTCTGAGGCAAAGAGGACTATTTGGCTTTTTTGCGTTACTCCCACAACGCCATCTGTAATGCTGTCAAATTGCAGATGCCAAGCATTGTGACGGTAAAGCTTAATCTCTGATTCGTATTTCTACTTTTACATGTTCAATATTTAGTGCGTTGATCTTATCATATCCTATCTGATCGTATGGTGACTACAATTTAACTTTTCGTTGCAAATATAAATTAAGTTAGTTTGAATAAAGTATGCTTCTTGTGTATTACTTTTTTCTTTGCGACTGAAAACTCAAAACGGGATTCTTGAACACCGAAAGAACTTATTAGATCATATCTATTTACGAACAGATGTGTACAGCGAGCTCGCCGGCGCCTGGGTTGCCGGCGTTGCCAACACAAGTCAGTACCTGGAGATTGACATGAAGCGACCATACAAGTTCACAAAGGTGCACATACAGGGGCGTGACGACGCCGACGAATGGATCACCTCCTTCAAGATCTTCTACTACAACACCAGCATTGGCTCCTGGATGGAGTACACCAATTCGGCTGGGCAAAATGTAAGTCAATTGTTTTCATTTCAGTTAACAATTTTTTTTTAAAACGACTACTACCATGAAGGTTGACGTGTAGCCCACTTTGATCACGCTCCGGAAAACACTGCTGACAGTAAAGAGTTTTGATCAGAAAACACTGCTGACAGTAAAGAGTTTTGATCAGAAAACACTGCTGACAGTAAAGAGTTTTGATCAGAAAACACTGCTGACAGTAAAGAGTTTTGATCAGAAAACACTGCTGACAGTAAAGAGTTTTGATCAGAAGACGGGCCCAACAATTAATTTGTTCAGTTGTGTGGCAATAGTATCAACAATGAAATTATTGTATAGATATTGCTGGGAACAACGGGCAGAGACGTTATCAACATTGTGAATCTAATTCCGTCAATTCTGAGCACAAAAATACGGATCAACCCTCAGACTTGGGTAGGGGGGAACGTTTCCCTCCGCACGGAACTGTCCGGATGTCAGCAGGCCGAACAGCTATACTGTAAGGATTTTTTTACTTGCATTGATTGTTTAAATGCCGCTCACTTTCCAGCCGTATCAGCAAGAAAGTGATGAGCGTTTATTTCGTATTAATATTCGCTATTTATCTCGACTTCACTCACTGCGAATTTTCTTTGCGGGTGCTGTAATTTTGTGACCTGTTAGGAAATTTCGCCGCGTGTAAAGTCGAGATGTAGAACGGATATTAATACGATATATATAGAATAACAGGTTACTGCCTGATCTTATTCTAAGCCTTGCCTGATATATTACAAAAAGATTAGACTGTAATAGGCAATAAATGTGTTATTCTATATTTATCACTTTCTTGTCGATATGGCTGGAAAGTGAGCGGCATTCTATCTAATAAATAAAATAATAAAGGGTATAAAACGGCGAAAAATACCTGTCTCGGCACTGCCGTTGCCATCTTGTTGTCACGTGAGTACCCCTCTGTTATACTACACAAAAACAACTGGTTTTGCCAAATGTTTTGTGGATATGTTTAATTTTATTTATAAACACTTGAGCATAATGAACATTTTCCAGTATGGTCTTTTTGTAGAAATTTATCAAAATGGCTTAATGTTGTATATACAAAATAGTAAGTGGTATTGACCTGAAAAAGTGATATTATTCAGTGTTGACGACAACTCTGTATTAAAAAAGAATTAATGATTGCTAAGTTGATAATAGCTCAGTTTATGTGAGTATATATCATATATAAACTGACTTTGCTGTCAAGACGACATAAGCTGCGTGCGTTGCGAGGCGACGAACTACTGCGACGGAGCAGGCGATCAAAAGCCTTGCGGGCGCTGTGACCCGTATCAATCAAACTCGACCTGCGGCCGCAACCCAGTGGAGCATTCGTTCGGCCACTCGTCGGAATGCTCGCCTTGCCCAAAAGGCTGGGTATTGAAAGTTTCAATGTTTAAAAGATTTATACGATTACAGCCATTGTTCTTGCGAATGTGCCAAATACTTATATTTTTATATGTTAATCATTATTATCTTAGATAAATTATTGCTTGTTGTGGTTGTTTCTGCAACCTGTTTGATCTAAGAGATCCTCATTTTCAATAATTTAATGCCTTTAAAAAGGGTATAAAAACGTTAACAATATGTAAACGACCATGCATTACAGCCTAAAAGAATGTGTGCGGATATCAGCGTTTTACTATTTAAGATCTGCAAGGACGGCTACGCTACGATCTGCGATGAGTTTATGTATGTGGAGTGTAACGCCACCTGGTGCCCGGACTCATGCGCGCAGTGTCAGCCCGGCTGGGCCTGTTACGATGGACGCCGTACCCAGTGTTCTCCTGGATACTATTCCGATGGCTTCATGGGTTAACTTTGTTCAAATATAGTCAAATGCGTTTCATTTCAAGCGAACAGCTTAATAATGTGTATATTTCGGTAAAGACATCGACCGATTCTCTGTCGTCGTTTAAACGAGTTGTAAGATAAATAAAATATGTTAACACAATATAATAACATTTATACAACGAATACATTATTATGCAATATTCACGTCGTGCACATTTCTCACAAAGCTTTCTTGATAGACATGAGCCAGTCAATAAACACATGAACAATATTACGTTTTATATAGACCAATGCAAGGCATGCGTCCCTGGAACTTTCAACAACATCACCGGCGCTTCAAGCTGCCAGAACTGTCCGGCAGGCTTCTTCAGCGGAAGTGCGATGTCGAGGTGCGATTTGTGCGAGCTGGACGAATATGCGCTAAGTGACGGAGCCGGCTGCATCCCCTGCTCGGGCGTGGCGGAGTGTCCGTGTCTTTCGTCTGACAAGTGCTTCAATGGAACTGGTACAAATTGTTAGATGTAATGTTTTTGTTTGTCAATCAGTCGGATATTGTTTTCTTTTTTTTTTTACTTTTTTGTCGAAATAACGATTTCCGTTTAAGTCATATTACATACTAATTGAAAATTATTAACTGTAAACAAAAATTGTTAATTGTCTTACATTAACGCGAGCCTGCAAAGAAATCGACAATGATGACACCGATTTACATGATTTGGTATGTTGAAATTTATGTGTTAAAATATACTAGTTTCTACAGTTAAGAATTGTATTGATACGTTTGAATAATATGAATATAGTTTATGCAATTTAACCCATTTATGCCTAGTGGACTCTCCCGTCCTTCTAAATAGGATCAATTTATTTCCAAAATTAGGTATGTCTAGTATATTTATTTCTATATTTAGAATATTTCTTACAGAAATTCCTTTAAGCAAACAAAGCAGACCCTGATGAGACGCCGCACCATTGTCTCATCTGGGTCTGCGCTGTTTGCCAAGGCCTTTTTTCAAGACGCTAGGCATAAATGGGTTAATGGCGATTCTTCGGTATTAATCGTTGTCGATATCATAACAAAATAATTTCGACAATTTTTTAAGAATGGCTAAATTAAGAGGCGACAACATATTTTGGGTCAGCGGGAACCCTTATTGTAATGTACCCTTTGTTGTGTTTCTTTTTACGATTTATTTTAGCGATCAATGACGTATTAAAACAATTTATCCTGATTGTTATACTTAAAAATGTATTTTGAGGCGTACAGGGGAGCCATATTAGCTTTAGGCTCGATAACGTACATTTTGTTACTTGTCATCTGAAAGGCAATGTCGTTACTAATTCTCGTTAATGGTGCAATTTCTCTAACTTAATATTTAAACATGCGTTCCAGATATTTTATCTTATGTTTTGAAAATATGAGTCGTGTTCTTAGAAAACTGGGCATAATGTATGTGCGTAAAGTGTCGTCCCAGATTAGCCTGTGCAGTCCGCACAGGCTAATCAGGGACGACACTTTCCGTCTTAATTGGATTTTTGCTAAGAAGAGACTTCATTTACATGAAAAATGTCATAAAAGCGGAAAGTGTCGTCCCTGATTAGCCTGTGCGGACTGCACAGGCTAATCTGGGACGACATTTTACGCAAATGCATTATGCCCAGTTTTCTCAGAACGCGGTTCATATCTGCCTCTTTCAGGATGTTATAACATAGGTGGCGGCACATACTCGTGTCTGCCGTGTCCGGAGGGGTTCACAGGGGACGGAGTGTCCTGCACTGACATCGATGAGGTGAATACTGCAATCAGAAGAAACCGTTGACATTTCCTTTAAGAAAGGACACTTTGCCTTTGTACACGTAATAATACATACGTAAATAAGATTTATAACTTTAAGTTATCGAACACTCTAAATGTTGGGACACCCCTGTTTTAGCCAAAATAATTATTGGTCGTGACTCTAAAATGTCGGGTGTTCTTCCATAATAAATGACTCGAGATGTGTGGTCAGTTTATTTTACAATGCTATTTACCGGGATTCTGTCATGGTGCGCTTATCTGGGCTTTCTTCGAGTATGCGGTTTTAAAATTGTTTCACGGTTGTAAAACCTGGTGCATGAATGCCTTAAAGCAATCGAACCTAACATGTGTGTATTGGGGAAAGTAACTTTGTATACCGATAGAAGACAATAGTTTAACCCAAATGTGAAACATATATACAAGTAAGTGATACTAAATGGCGTGGTATTTTACTAGCAACTGCATATATTTGTTGAACTAATTGATGCTGACACATTGCATACACCTATCTAATCTTAATTGCAATATTTAAAGTGTGTCTATAAATTCTCGAAAACCTGTTTTTTTCTTCACTACATTTCGGACACGAGTATTTTTGAGTATTCTTTAAATCTAAATGTTCGGATTTTTTTGTGTAAGTGTCAGAAAATTTAGAGTAATAACGGTATGCAGGTAGCTTTAGTTTCTGGCAATATGCACAGTTTTTACTACCTGTCTATTTATAGTTACATTTTGGAGATAACAGGGGAAAAAGATAAATACTTGAATATTGTTTTTTATCCCATTATCAGACGTGCATTGTCGAAATAAACCACTGTGGAATATATTTTCCTTTATTTCGGCAATGCTGAAATACAGCTGTCACGCGCGGCGGACTCTTATAGTCATATTACTCGGAATCAACTATAAAGTAATCATTTAAGTAAAATCGAATCAGATTCAACAAACAAACAATTTGATACCAAGATGTAATGTATTTTAAACACCAAATGCAACACAAACAGCGAAAAAAATTGTTTACAAATATTAAGTGCGCGTACTCATGACGTCATTATTAACACGCCAAACGACAAAAGTCATATTCTTTCCCGCTAAGGCTGCAGTTTTTTAGTATTTTTTATTATTATTTCTTACAAATCGGGGACGTAGAGGTATGATAAATAGAACAACAGGTTAGTGACTGATCTTTTTGTAATATATTAAAATAACTTTGGGATTTTCCGTGTAGACTACCGGTAGTTTTATTTTCCTATTCCATTTTTAAAGAAATAATTGACGACTAAGAAAATTGATGGGATAAATCGAATACTAGGTCGGTGCCGGATAAAGCGAAGTTTATTTTTGCTCGGCCCGAATATCTGAACCACTCGCCAAGGCTCGTGGTTCAGATTGTCTAAGCCTTGCAAAATAAACTTCGCTTTATTCGGCACCGACCAAGTATTCTATATATTCAACGTCTTCATGTACAGCGAACAAAACGTGTGTTGCAGTGCTACGAACACAACCCGTGTTTCAACTCCCGCTGCGTGAACACGGTGCCTGGTTTCCAGTGCTTGGAGTGCCCCCAGGGCTACTCGGGTACGTACGAGGACGCGTACGCCTGGGACGTGCATCAGCGCGTCTTCATCTGGCAGAACTTCGTGCGCTCCAACTTCTCCAATCAGACCTGCGACGACATCGACGAGTGCGCTTTAAATAATGGCGGATGTGACCCAAGAATGTCATGTGTGAACACAGCTGTAAGTTGATTTTGTAAGTGCTACGCAAGTATTGAATGCAATACTTGCGTCGCGATTATACTTTCTGCGAAAAATATCGTAAATACGCATTTACATTTAATTTATTTTAGACCTATATATTTGTATAATTAACTATCTACATTGAAAACTGAACGCTAGCATTCCCATATATATAGGTATTTTCGTCGATATCAAATTCGCTCATTTTCCACAATGTTTTCTTTATTTTTACCCTTGTTATATTTTTCGTGCAGGGAAGCTACCATTGTGATTTCTGCGAGACAGGTTACATTGGAACCATCAAGAGCGGCTGTTACCTCGACAACTTCTGCATTTCTGGAGCGCATGATTGCCTTGCAGAGGCGGCATGTATTTACCTCGGCCCCGCACAGTTCAGTTGTGAGGTGAGTTTAGTCGAGGTTTGTCGAGTGAACCGGACATTTAACTAGCCCATCGCCGGCAGAAGACTTGTTACTCAGTTAACAGGTAATAGTGTGATGTGCTTGATAGACCCAGTTTCAGAGGCTACTCTGGGTCTTTACGTAGCCGGTGTGAAGCACGCAGTATACTGCAGCACGGTTTAAAGTTTCACGCGAGACAAGTGAGTCGTGTAGGGTTGAGCTATGGCACATGTGTGCATCCACTCGATCACGTACATATTTATACCCCCGCTATCATACCTGTAGGGATAAAAACTTGCAACGCACCTTTTTTTATTTGTTACAGTATGTTACTGACTAGGCATACGGCAAATATCGCCGAGGGTATTCCTTGCCACAGCAACACAAACACTAGCTGAAATACATTATGTTTAATGTTTTTTCTTGTTGTATAGAAATGATATTTGTTGTACCGACTGTTTTCCGTCCAAAAATCTTTTTGTAAAAGCATTTAAGTTTTGGTTGCTTTTTTAGTTCGTTGTTAGACAGTTTTAATTCACGAGGGATATCTTGTCATGTCAAATAGGCCACCTAATGTATACATTTAGTCTTATGAAATGTATTTATTTTCTTCTTCCCGCATATGACTTTTTCGTATGATGCCAAATGCTTTAAATAATCACACCCCCTTGTTTAAAAGTCATCTGTATTATGATATATTATATCATATATATTATCATATATATTAACATATATAAAACAACATATCCAGAATTTTCATTTTGTATTTTAAAACTCAATTGTTGTATATGATTATGGTCCAGTGTAAGCAAGGCTACGCTGGCAACGGTAATCTATGTGAACTTGACGGTGATAATGACGGCCACTCGGATCGGAGCATCTCTTGTCACGTCTGGGGTTGCAAAAAGGTCAGATTAATTGTAACGATGTGAACCGTGTCATGTGAAATGGGTTTTATGCCAATTGCGACCTGCAAAGCTGCAGAGCAGCCAGTGCCGCCACATAGTCTGGTGTAAAGTCACGCAAGGTCTCGTGGTCTTAATATCGAACATGATAACATACTACCAGACCGCATAAGAATTAAGACCCATTTTCCCATGATGCGACTCATGTGTTGTTTTGAAGTACAATTTTGGAACAATTGAATTAACATACCAAGTTAAGTATTTTAGGCGGATGTACACGATCTTACTTATAAAATCAAAACAGATAAAGCGTTGAATAGTCACACAATATATTAAAAGTTTAAATAAAATATTACGAAAAGATGAACGAAATCAGAGTTTGACAATTGCACATTCTTTTTGTTTGTTTGTACAGTATAAAACTTATTTACTAGTATGTTCCAAAAGTACATTGTTCTAAAATCTCTAGTATTCCTTGCTAATGAGCTATTAGATCTGCAATTACTAGGAATAAACGTACCGATATAGCCTCAGCGCTAACACACACTTGGTGATAATGATTTAATGAAAATGAATAACTTTTGATTTTTATAACACCAACATTAATTGAGTATCATTAAAAGAGAGTTAATATATTGTATTTACCTAAACAAGACCATTTAGTGAGTAATTTAAAGATTGAGGAACAAACTATTTGGCATATCGATCTAATATACTCTTGTAAACTTTTGTTTTTGTAGGACAACTGTCCGACAATATCCAACAGCAACCAGGAGGATGCTGACAAAGATAACAAGGGAGACAACTGTGACAGCGATGACGACAACGACGGCAGATACGACTGGCTTGTACGCTTCGTATATTGACTTAATACATACATACTATTCTTGCGTTCAGTCATTAATTGTTTATCTAAGACGGAATTCGCAAATGTTATAAGAATAAATATATAATTATAAAACATTTGATGCACAGATTCTGCTTAATAGCGGCATATACTTTTTATCTTTGTGCATGTTTGTCTAATGTGCATAACAACGTGAAACTAATCAAATGTGTGTACATTCCCTGATGGTCATAGTGGTGTTGTGTTTCTAAGAAGGTCGCCGTTAAGTTAAGTTTCTTTTTTGGTCAGCCAATTTCCATTACTTTAACTGTAACACGTTTTAGGATAACTGTCAGTATGTCCTGAACTGGAACCAATCCGACGTTGACGGTGACGGTATCGGTGACGCATGTGACAACTGCCCCAGCATCGTCAACGCCAACCAGCTGGATTCCGACGACGACGGAATGGGAGATGCATGCGATTCGGATGATGACGGCGACGGTATAAGCTTGGTTGTTGTTGTGTACATCAATACTTAAATGTGCATGCTTGAATAAAGGCATGCTCTGGTGGTTATATATATGAGTTATACGTACTAGTCTATTTGAATATACATTTGAGCCTTTTCACTAATTTAAACTACCTGTTATCCATAGTCTAGCTGAATTCATGTGTTCCCGACGTTAAAAAGGGAGTACCTATCTTTTATATAAAACTGTCATTGGCATATGTACTTCACTTTACTTTATACGCCCATATTGTTTGTATCATGCTTATTGTGTTTCAATTAAATGATTGCAGTTAGGACTTTTGATACTAGTATAAAACAATGTAAATAACGACAAGATAGCTTACTTTAAGAAAATACCCTTAATCGAACCGGATATCCATAAAACTAGGCAGGTTACTACTCGTATGTAATCTAAATTTAATATAAAAAAAACTATTTACACGTTTGACAGGTGTACTCGACGCGAGTGACAATTGCCGCCTGGTCAAAAACATCGGTCAAGCAGACGCTGACTCTGACACTGTCGGTGATGCTTGTGACAACTGCGTTAACGTTACAAACATTGGGCAGTTAGACACAGATCTAAATGGATACGGCGATAGTTGTGACACAATCGGAGGAACGAACAAAGACGGGTGAAACATTAATTAAAAATTTAAAGTCCAATGAAGTTTTGTTTACAATGTATTTATATCTGTGCGACATCGTCAAACTAAAATTCATTGATCTTTATAATTTCATTATGTTTAAAGATAACTTTTCGTATTTTAGAGACGGTGACAGTATTTTGGACTTCAACGATAACTGTCGAAATTATCCAAATGGGGAACAGTCCGATATTGATCGAGATGGATTAGGTAATAATACCGTCAAAAATATACAGCTTGAGTTTCAACTACGTGCAAATTTATCGATTGCATATGTTTTCTATGCAAATCCTGTTCTTCCCTATATTAGTGTATTTTGCTTCAGGCGACCTGTGTGATAACGACATGGATGCTGATGGCGTAGTAAATGGCCTCGACAACTGTCCGTACCTTAGCAACGCCAACCAGACGGACGTCGACGGCAACGGCGTAGGAGATATTTGTGAGGAGGATTCCGACGGCGACACCGTTGTCGATAAAAACGATACATGCCCGAACAACCCTGCGATGAGCGTGACCAGCTTTAAGAAACACTTCATAGTAGATCTGGACCCGGCTGACGGACTGGATGCTCCCAACTGGGAGGTCAAAGACAACGGAGCGGAAGTGCAGCAAATACGCTACACCAGTAAACCGACGATGCTTATAAGTAAGTTATCCGTATTATAATTTGTTTACTTGGATTTCGTTACCAACTGCGTACAATTTAGTTCCACGTTGTTATATGTTGTTTGCTCCACCCTAACCGTATGATGGTCGACTTAAGTCATTCTTGTTTCGCAGGGTTTTCTCTACACGACTCCTCATTCTACGACCACGTAGCTGCCGATCCAGTGTGTATTTAGTGGTATTTGGTTTGTTATATCCAAAGAGCGTTGCCAATCTACCTTTTCGCTTTTTCTTTAGTTAATTCTTAGATGCGTCTTTATAATTCTCAACAGCCCCTTACCATCTGACTCTGAGATTTCCCAAAGTCATCCTTTGACGTAAATATGCGTTGTGCGTTTTATGTCCTTCTGTCCCTTATATATACATCTTGTGGTGTATTCTACTAGAATCTCTGATGAAGTAACTATATCCGACGGTGGTGTAATGTTTGTGATTTTTGCCTTCGTATTATGTTGGCATTGAAGTTCACATGAATTTTCTTTTTAACGGGTCTTATTGAAAATAACAATGTTTCCTTTTCGTTAAGTCTTACGTCGTGCTTCAAAAACGAGATATGTTTGAGTGCGCTGCATTTAATTATTGTGGCAACATATTGACGCAAAACTGTTCCGGAAATATAAATTTAAGACCAGTGTGTAGTTTCACTGTATTCACTAGTTTGCTCCCATACCATTAGAAATATAGTGGCCTTTTTTGGTTGTCAATACACCTCACTCTATGAAGATGCCCCTAATTCTCTGGGAAATGCAAGAACATAATGTCTGCTCTATGGGCATTTTTATATTTTCTGCTGACTACCATCTCACCTCTCACATGTAACAATCCTAATTACATAATAGCCTTACCCGTTCTGCTACATTTTAGTCTTAAAAACATGATACCGATACGTACGGCATTATTTGCGTTGATGTTTGTATGTAGACATGTCAGCTTTATGCGGTCTTTATAACGCCGGTACATGTAAGCAGGTTCCGTAACCTTCATCGTTCATCGGACTAAGGGCCATTTGTTACTGTTGAAGTGTGTTCTACTTCTTTATTCAAGTGTTGATTGTTTCGAGTATGAACAGAATGTAGAACAACTAGATACCTAGGGTTTTCTTGATAGATTCAGACCTTAATAAATTTCAAAATAAAATATATGGCAATGGTTTAACTCACGATCTTGCGACACTTCATCCGTCAAATACAACACGGCGATTGTGCATTTATCAGTTTAGAATACCACGTTGATTTTAATCACGTTTTTGATGATACCGCTCTTTGAGGTATGCTATTCATTTTACATTTCAGGCGAGCAGTCTTACGGTGCGATTGTGTACGCCGGTACCTGGTTTACAACGGAAAGTGGCCTCAATGAGTATCTAGGTGCCGTCTTCGGTTACGTCAGTAACAGGAAGTTTTACGCGGTCTTGTGGAAAAGAAATAACTACTACTATAACAATACGTTACAAACGGGAATAAAGGGGCTTCAGTTAAAGGTACGTTTTGTTGCACCTCAGCTCGTACGTTTTGTATCAACTATTATTTGAAAACAAACAACATTTACAAATAACGTTTTTTTTAAACCATTTCATACGGCACTAGAGCAAACGTTACTAAGTTAACAGTAAATATTTGTTTGTTGAAATGGTAGATATTCATGACATGACATTTCATGATCAAACGATGATGACACAGCAGTATCCATTTTGGACCTACAAATTCTAATTCATTCATAATGATGAGACAAGAAATACACAGTTCATCTATATATAGAACATAATACACTCGCGAAAATCATCTTCAACATTTCCCAAGTGTTATCTTAACCACAGAAAACTGTTTTTAACTGTAATAAATTAACATAAGTCACCGCCAAAGTATATATACAAAACGTATGCATTCGTCGTGTGTTGCAGCGAGTTAATTCAACATCCGGTCCCGGCTCCATCTTGAAGCAGGCCCTGTGGCACTCGTCAGATACAGCGGACCAGGTCAGCATGTTATGGCATGATCCGGAACTACAGGAGTGGCAACCGCAGGTTTCCTACAGATGGTTTATCACCCACCATCCCTCCACTGGATATATCAAGTAAGTTAGACTAGGATAGCAAAAGTGTCAGTGAGCGAAAGATTCACTGGATTGCTTAATATTGATTTTGCTTCGGAGTGGTCCAATCGAGATGATAACAGATTGAGCGCCTTTCTGCAACTCGTAGGACTAATTGATTTCAAATCTTTACTCTTAACTGTTATAGTTAGGTTATACAATTAATTGTCTCGTCGTTTAATTCCTAATACAACACTTGATAATGGCTTTCAATTATCAATTTTACAATCATATAATCATTCAATCAACTCAGCTTTCTATTTAGTCAACGTGATGTTTCCATTTTTGATACAGAGGAAATCCAAAACCTTCGTTATTTACCAATGGGAGCGCAGCTTTGTTAAAAACTATTGACGCGTCAAATATAGCGTGTGAAAAGTGAAACTATTATGTTGAATAGTTGGAAAGCTGATTAACGCAAAAGATGTTTAGGGTTATGTTTGCTAGAAAGTGTTATTTTACTTTAATTTTGATTGTATGAGATTTGTCATTACATAATGACAGATTATCCAACCAACGTATGCATGCTTGCAATGTGTTTTCGTGGTAGCACGATCGATTATATTATATGTTTTTGCAAGTTTGCTGTTTGATGAACGCTTAACGGTAGCCTTGTATGCACAAACATCGATTTAATCCTTTAGTTGGAAGTCTTTTGCGTTGTTTGATACCAAGGTTTTACAAATCGACTGGAAATTGATGGAGCTGTGATCTTTGGAAATAGGCTGCTTTGCGGAACTCAGCATTTAAAGTGTCGAAGTCAGATATATCTTGTCATAAATATAGGACCAAAAAGATCAAGTCAACTTTTTTGGTTTTGTTATTATGCATAACAAAAGGGAAATTTTGAGGGTTTTGGATGGGGGGAGCAGCCGGATTTTAGCAGTGGGGCGGGGCGGGTTTAGCAGCTAATGCCGATTGCCTGTGGTTGATCAAGTACTCTCTTTATCAAACTAGCATTACATGAATTAAACTCGCCGAACAGCATTTTTAGATCAGCGAGCGCATGCGCGATAATCGAAACCGATAGCCGGAAAGCTACTTTTAAAATAATTTATCTATGAGGGATTATGAATGGATTGCTGCAACTTTCTGTGTGACCGTAAAAGAACATGATTGGTTAATTTTGCAATCTTCCAGAGTGTTCCACGTAAAATAAGCGTTAGCAAAGAAAATCATTAACCGCTCATAAATATGTCAGATGAAGACTTCTTACCGACTTATAACAAGGTACGGCACATAATGTTGCTATAACATCGTTTTATACGTAAAAGAGACATGTTAACCCTTTTTCCCCTTTCAGTTGTATTTCAGCAACAGCTTTATCACAACAGCTTTAATAGTAGAATTAGTAGAATTGTCATCGTTTGTCAGTCACCAGTTCAATTAACCAAAACATTTTTGAAGTTATTATCAGTAGAAGTAATAAAGTATACATAAACTTTAAGCTTAACATGTATTAATTAAATCATTTTTTTTAAATTATGCTTTGAAAATAGATGTGCATTTTTTTACTCATACATATGTTTAATTCAAAGTCTGAGGCATCATTTAGCGGGCTCGTATGATGATCTCGTAAGATATGTGAACTGTTCATGGAATATCTGAAGTAGAAACAAAGAAATGAACTTTTTTTCTCATTTATTAATACAATCTTATGAAGTCATCAATTGCACAAAGTAGAAATGTACAAAAAATAAGTGGTTTTACGTTTTCATAAAGTACCAACTCTCTTAACCACACGCATGCACACACATAGCTAATATTAATATAAGAGAAAAAAAGAAGTGAAGTTGTTCGAATGTTAACGTGTATTTCATTTCGGACGAAACAATGTGTTTTGTACAAAAGGAGGCATACTCACCCAGAAAACATATCAAAATTATTGGTCTTTGTATTGTCTGTTGATAAAGACCCTTAACCCATTGTACAGTTGATTTCAATATAATTATGTAGTGTACATAGTGATATGGGGTTTTAGCAAGCAAATGCTACCCTGATTTTCTAAGTACATAAAAATACACAATTCTGCTTATTCGCTGTTAAAAAGTTTTGGTCCAGTCTTCTCGCTTGCTGATCCCGAAGGCATGCGCGAAGTTCAAAGTGAAATCGTATGTTGTTAACAAAGTTTCAAAGTTTATTGGCAATTCCGGCATTCTGCCTTTGGCCAAGAACATATATACAAAAGAAATATGGCCAAGACAGGGCATTGTACAATAATACAAATTTAAAGATGAGCAAATATGCCAATCATAGCAACTTATATGTGTGACTAGCAAATACAATTATGTTTGTTAGCATGCAATTATACTACAGTGTAATAGAGATCGCACGTTTACTTGAGCAAGTTCATTACGCGGACCGCGACGCCGACATTTTGGTGAGTAGCATAGCTCGGAGTAATTGGTGAATAGTTAAACTTAAATCGTTCATTCTATAATCACATATCTCATACAATCAAAAACGCACATAATACTTAGAAAAAAATAAAAACAGTCCATCTTCGATATTCGCCCGCTGGATGTAAAAATATGCAGACATTTTCTTTAAAAAAAACGAGACGTACTCTTTGAGTGTGAAGTATCTATTTTTTTGTTTAATTATTTGAATAATATCAGACTGACACTCATATATGTTACGCTAAACAGTAAAGGCTTGGTATACAATCAATCACAGATATTATCCACCGAGCGTACTTTAACCATCTACATAAACATTGAATAGAAGTTTTAATTTGTTTAAGTCTTTTTATTTAAGCTCGAATGCATCGAGGGCCTACGGCGTATTGAAAGGCTCGCGAGTCCGTTTCCTGGGTAGAGCCAGCAGTTGGTGTCTAAGAGGGTACAGTGGGTACCAAACCCGTAACCTCCAGGTTGCTAGGGATATTAACTACGCAACAGTGACCAAACAGGCTGGTAGCATGAATGTAAATTAAGAGTAATAAGGTGTTTAAGAAAAACAAATGCATACATGTATATACCTTTGACTCTTTTATATAATCCCAAATATCCACACCGAGGAAGGATCTTTAGTTATTCGAAAATATGGTTACACTGGATTTGTTACCACCGATTATTATACTTGTATTGAATAATTGTGGAGAGGAAAATGTAATATTAAAATGTTTACATTTTCAAAATTACTCGCAATCAGATATGTACCCAATTATATACACGTTAAGCGGCGTAATATCGTGTGATGGTGCGCAAACCATTCACATTGAACAAGGTAACAATAAGCTTTTAATAACGTTAATAACAGATAGAGTAAACAAGTTGCAACTCAAAGTTGATCGTTTTCCGATGGTGAGTCCGATGAGAATCAATTAACATTCATTAAATTTATAACGCATATGATTCCTTAAAATATATAACGTTCATTTGGGTCTTCCCTAAGCGCATCGCGCAAATATTACTGACGTAAAGGGTGCGAATTTACATACATAACAACGGTGCAACTGTTCATATTAGTCCGTAAGTCATTCACTGTATTCATGTCCGCCTATAACTATGGCTTACTGTTGCTACGAATATTATTGCCTCCGTCCTTTACGATCTGTTATATTGACGCTTCTAATCGACCTAGAATCAAAATTGATATTTAAATACGAAAAAACTAATGCCAACACTTTTTATGAGTTTAAGGAATTAATTCAAGAACACTCTTCCTATATAGTTCAATGGTTTACCTTTTACGGTGAGTCTATACTTTTTTTTTTCAAAGTGTACATGCGCCTACAAATATGAAAAGATAAGTCCTATATATCACCTGCTGCCATCATGCACTCGTTGATTTCAGAATATACATATTTGGAGACCTTACCATTCAAGACCTTACAAGGTTATATTACACTGCACTCGAACGGGAATTACTTTTATAAAACCCAGCAGGGATGACACGTTGCAAACAGTCGCTCGTGGAAATATGAGTTGCTTCAATGTCCAAAATCACACGTTATCCGAAACACAATGTTCAATATATTATTGGACGTTTACTTCAGCATCAAGGTATATCGCGGACCCACCCTGATGGTAGACTCCGGGGCTCTGTACGACGGTTCGATCACAGGAGGCCGTGTGGGCATGGTCCAGTTCGGTAACTTTCCTGTCATCTACTCGAACCTGAGGGTCGAGTGCCAGGACCATATTAACATGGCGCTTCACTTTGACGGCATCGACGATTTTGTCACTCTGGGATCGGTAACGGCATTGAAAGTTGCGGAGAGGTTTGTCCAAATTTGTTCTATCAGGAGGTTTCAACATGATACATTTTATATATAGTATATATGTGACGAATATATAACGCTCAATATTTCACTGCATCCATCTTCCGTTATGTTAATAAATGTGATACAGTGGTTACTTGCTATTATTTTTGTTTTTTATTCGTCGGCACCATGTGTCATTAAATGGCTAAAATTGTAGATATTAGTCAAAAAACGTGGAACCTCCATAATAGTAGTTTGTTATAAAAATGGCTTTTATACATATATTTTTACTTTGCTACATGTGCAACTCTTCTTCGCGTACTTTAAAGTTTCACGATCGAGGCGTGGATGAAGCTAGACGCTGGCTACACGGCGGGACCATATCCGATACTCTGCACATCTAACGGGACGTTCTGTCTCTGGGTTGAGGGAGGAAAGGTGCACGGCCAGTACGGTGACAAGACAATCACTTCCGGTACATCTTTGACGGCGGACACGTGGTATAACGTGATATTCCGCAGCAGCATTGAAGGTACACAGTTAATCTGTACAATATTGATGGCGTTAAAATAAGGCTCTTACATTACATTCAATGTATATGCATTTTTCAAGCGCAATTATATTCTTTTTTATCGAACGTGATTTTAAATTAATGTATTTTGTGTGACGTTTTTCTTTTAATTTTGACTAATAATTCATTTATTTGTCCATTTTAATTATGCTTAATTTGTTAAGTCTTAATGCGTTCTTTGTATCGTTTATACTGAAATGTGTTTACCATATGTCGTCACTATTTGGTGTTGAAACTATTAAAAGTTAGTACCCTTCAAGTTGTTTAGATTCCTTTCACAGATGAAGCTCTATCCATATTCATAGACGGAGTTTTAGACGAGACTAGGTCTTCGGTACCAATGATTGACTGGGTATATTGCTTTCGGAATGTTATTGAGTAAAGTGTTAAAATAGTAATTATGTGTGGATGAGTTGGTTACAATAGATAGACTGTAAACTTGGTTTTACTTTAAAGCAGTTTGAATATTCATATCATTCAGACAAGATTTTCATTTTAATTACAGACACTTGCCGAAAACACTCATGATCTGACGTTGTACATAGGTAGAAAAAACGCTACGTACTTCAAAGGAACCATAGACGAGGTAACATCATTCATTGTGTAACAACACTTGTTTTCCGAACCATTGATACAGTTTCCAAAAATTTACCCTTTAAAGAAATTAATTGGGTTTCACCTTATGTCTGTCTTTCTGTCTGTCTTTATGTCTGTCCGTCTGTCTTTGTGTTGTATACGCTTACTTTTACGCAAGCTTTGTCTTAACAATTTGTTACGCACAACATTCAACATAGCAGTTATTGTTCCTTATCATACGATATTGTGCTTGGGCGATTTTTTTTATCGTCCTGCGGTAACATATTAAAAAGTTAATCCCCTTTTTATCCCCGCCGAAACAAATTTCGGAGGGGATATAGTAATAGTCTCCGTCCGTCTGTCTGTGCGTCCGTCTGTCTGTGCGTCCGTCTGTCTGTGCGTCCGTCCTTCCGTCCGAAACTTTGTCCAGAGCATGACTCCAAATCTATTCAAAGGATTTACTTTAAACTTAGAATATAAACAGATGTCAACTAGGAGAAGTGCAGTGACCAACAACCATAACTCTATCTACCTTAGGTTTTGAATTATCTCTCTTTATATAATTTCAAACTAAATTTTTGTCCGGAGCAAAACTCTAAATCTACTGAAGGGATTTACTTCAAACTTCAAATATAAACAGATGGCAAGTAGGAAAAATGCAGTGACCAAGAACCATAACTCTATTTACCTCAATTTTTGAATTATCTCCCTTTATTTAATTTCAAAGTAATTTTTTGTCCGGAGCATAACTCTAAATTTGACTGAAGTGATTTACTTGAAACTTGAAATATAAACAGATGGCAAGTAGGAGAAGTGCTGTGACTAAGAACCATAACTCTATCTACCTTAGTTTTGAATTATCTCCCTTTATATAATTTCAAAGTAAATTTTTGTCCGGAGCATAACTCTAAATTTTCTGAAGTGATTTACTTGAAACTTGAAATATAAACAGATGGCAAGTAGGAGAAGTGCAGTGACTAAGAACCATAACTCTATCTACCTTAGTTTTTGAATTATCTCCCTTTTTTAAATTTCCAAGTAAATTTTTGTCCGGAGCATATCTATAAATCTACTGAAGGGATTCACTTGAAACTTGAAATATAAACAGATGGCAACTAGGAGAAGTGCAGTGAACATGAAACATAACTCTTTCGGCCGTGTTTTTGAATTATCTCCCTTTATTGTTTTATTATTATTATTATTTATTTTTGTTTAATAATTTTAAATTATATTTCATTTAATTTCATAGTAAATATTTTAGCTTTTCAATTTTTAATATCTCCTTTTATCTAATTTTACAATAATATTTTAATTTGAACACTTAAGTATTCGCTGTAAAATGAATAGATGAGTTAAATGAACAATACAGTCATCAAGAAAAGTAACTGTTTATAGTCTTCTTTTTTTATTACCTCCCTGTCTTTCATTTCCATATATTTTATTCTCTACAGCATAACTCAAACACTATATAACTAATTGATCCTTGAAATATAAATAGATGACACAGGTGCCATGTTTTACAAATATTATTCTACTCTCTAAAACAAATATTGTCATACAAGCAAACACATTTCGGCGGGGAATTGGCACTACTGTGACAAGCTCTTGTTCAATTTAGAATTTCTGTAACATCATTAATATAACTACACAATTTATTGATACATATATCTCTGAACTTACAACGCCGAGTTCTTATATATTTTTTTATGGAACATTGAATATTGAACTTACTTAGTTGCGTCAAAGCATGACATGGAGTTATAACTGGCCACACCTGAGTGATCAAATTGTGTATACATACTTTAATAGAAAAATATCTTAATAATCTTATCTGAAACCACAAGCCTCAAGATTTAACATTAAGTTTGTTTTCGCATTTTCTACAAACTTATTGACAAAATGTCCATATGTAAAAAACATGCGACACCGCATTGTCCAACGTAATATTGTTACAACATGCATCATATTTAGTCTATCAGCCAGATGGGTAAGGGTGTACCACTCAGGACGGCAAAACAACACCTGTCTTACTTGATTGTATACTCAATATAAAGAAACGAAATGTGTGATAACAATCTCAGTTGGGCAGCTATAAGCTATTATTGAGCTGTTTCTATGGCAACCGTCAGTCTTTGACTAAATAGCTAGTTTTGCTAGTATAATTCTCAAATATTTTTTCAAAATTGGTTCTAGAAAAAAAAGTTTGGTGTTAAAATGAAAATTATGATTATTACCTAGTATGAGCTGCAGTCAAATATGCAAATTAGTACATTTGCATATCTATGAATATTAATGAGATTGCAAGAAAAGTTCCTAAAAACTAGCGAGCCTCAAAAATAGTAGGGTCAATATATGGAAAAAAACTTCAACCACCAAAAAATTGCTACAAAAGGTATTTTGACTGAACCTGGTAGGGTAAAAGCTTCTTTAAAACAAAAGTTTACCACAATCGGACCTCCGAAAAGTTTTGTTTCAAGATGGCCGCCAAGATGGCCGCCAATACCTATTACTGATCACAACTATGTAACTATACAGTCAAATGTGATGAACTTGGTGTCTATTTGATGTATTTGGTGTCTATTCCTATGTTTCAAGGGGAAAAGAGCACATAAAGATCATCGGACATTGTTTAAGTGTACAATAGTACTCACAAATCCAACATGGCGTCAAAAATGGCCGCCAAGTTGGCCGCCAAAACCTATAAATTATCATAACTATGTAAATATCCACTCAAATTTGATTATTTTGATGGCTATATATGGGTTTCAAGGGGCAAAGAACACATTTAGATCATCATACATTGTATAAGTTTATTATAGTACACCCAAATCCAAAATGGCGTCCAAAATGGCCGCCAAGATATCCACCAAAACCTATTAATTATCATAACTATGTAACTGTCCAGTCAACTTTAATGGATTTGGTGTCTATACATACGTTTCAAGGGGCAAATAACACATTAAGATCATCAGACATTAATTAAGTTAACAATAGTACACACAAATCCAACATTGCGTCTAAAATGGCCGCCAAGATGGCCGCCAAGATGGCCGCCAAGACCTATTAATGATCATGACTATGTAAATATCCACTCACATTTGATTATTTTGGTGGATATACATAGGTTTCAAGGGGCGAAGAACACATTAAGATTATCAGACATTGTTTAAGTTTACTATATTACACACAAATCCAACATGGCGTTCAAAATGGCCGCCAAGATGGCCACCAACACCTATTAATGATCATAACTGTGTAACTATCCACTCAGATTAGATGATTTTGTTGCATCAGCAAAGCCAGTACCCTGGGCTGTTGTTCGTTAAATTTTTGCCTATGATTAATATGTACAATGGGGACAAAGCGTGCATTCTGTCAACATAAGTCTAAGTTTGCAACCTTGCCACAACGTTCACACCATTGTAACGTTTGACCAACCCTAGCATTGGAAAGCTGCCGAAATCATCATTGATGCGCCACAGAGGGATGTTTCATAAACGTATGAAGTTGCGGGGTTGGGGCAAAGGATCCATCGTGGAAGAAACCGCTCTCAAAAGCATACTTGAGGCTGTCTTTTGAGAAATGCAATTGTGCACATTGTGACACGAAAAGCTGTCCAGAGGGCTTCACGGGACCATCTTCTTGTTGAAAAGTGCATACACAGCCAGCTTTCAGCCGAAATGACCAAGGAAGATCCAGACATTCAGATGCTGCTGGATCATGCCAAGGATTTGTACTCTTCCCTTTTCAGGGGCAAAACGAAGCTAGCAGATGATATGTTATGCGATTTTGATCAAACTCGAGAGGGCTACACAGAAGTAGAAACATGAAATTGCCCAGACCTCAAAGACAAGCATAATATGGCTGAATTATTAGCTTATGATTAACAATTCAATGGTGTTGATTAAAGCATATCGAACGTACTGGGTGTAGGTTGATGCATTAGGCAGTGCCCAATTTGCTATCCATCTTTGCTGCTGCTGTTTACATTACCTGCAATCTGCGTATTTTTTTTTTTTTTTTTTTTTTTTTTGGTTTCTAACTTTTTATTCACAAAGAAATAAGTACATATTACAGAGTATAGGTCAGTTATAAAGTACAGTTACATACAGATACATACAGTTACATACAGTCACAGCTGTTGTGTGTATCAATATCTAATAGTTTCTTTATAATTAAGTTATATATTGGTTATTCACAACTATATTCATACCCTTTTTGCATAAATAACAAAGAATGCTTCATTTATTACACATTCTTAACAAAAATCTTTTCAACAAATTGTGAAGGCTATAAAGTCAAGTGTTTAACAAATTTTGATAATATATTGTGACATATATTTCGTTTTTGGTAATATTGGGTAACAGTGTGAAGATCTCTTATAAGCATATTTTTCATATCAATAGTTTTTGATCTTCTCTCACTGATAATGTAACATTTATATATGGAGAAACAAGCATAGCTCATTATGATATTGACATCATCGTATGTACTACTTTCTATTTTATAGCCGACAATTATATTACGAAGGGAAATAATGGGGGAACAAAAACCTATTTTCTGGAAAGTTATTTGGACAATGTACCAGAATGAACGTATTAAAGGGCAGTCTAATAGTAAGTGTTCTATTGTTTCTAATTCCCCACAGCAAAGGCATAGGGGCGAACTTTTTACTTTCCAAGTAAACAAGTTTTCATTAGTTGGGATAATTTTATGAATAAGTTTATATCTCATTTGTCTAACCTTAGTAATCTGAATAACATTATTAATAAAATCGTATACTGATTTCCAGATTATTCTTTCTTTAAATACTCTCGTCCAGTAGTCATGGACGTATGGTTTAGTGCATTTATGCTTAGTAAATATCTGTTTTTGTTGTTTATTATTCAAGTTATAGATGTTTATATTTTTGACAAATATACCCTGCTTGTCTGTTTTTACCATGGAATTAAATGATTCAGTTGATTGCAAAGTTAGTGTCCAGTCTTTCGGAATTGATATTTTTAGTTTATTTAACTCGGCAATCCAGTTAGATTTGTTTTCTAATTTTGAAATAATATAAGTTTCCTTAGCTAGGCCAGTGTTCGAAAGTAAATCATTAATGAAAATTATATTCGAATTTATCCAGTTTTCGAAAATAAGGCATTTGCCATTATGTTTTATATATCGGTTTCCCCATATTACTTCAGTTCTGATATCAAAATATCTTTGTGGTTTTTTTGGTGTATTGACGTTGTTCATTTCGATGAATTTGCATATAATGTCTTCATAAAAGGCAGGTATTTTCCATGTTACTTTTGGTAATGACTTAAAAGAATCGATGTTCATTTTAAATATTAACAGCTTTTTGCCGTACTGATTTAAGTAAAAGTTAGGAATAACTTTCCAATTTGCATTGTCATCGATACATAACATTTTTATCAATTTCATTTTGAGGGTTTTTGCAAAAATGCTCATGTCAGGCATTTCAATTCCTCCATCTTGTTTATTACCTATTAAAATAGATCTTTTAATTTTTTCGGTTTTGTTATTCCATAAGAACTTAAAACACATAGTATTAAGTTCATTTAGGATATTCTTTGAAACAATGTTGACTGTAAAAGATATGTAAATTTTGGTATCAATAACGTTTTAATTACTGTTACCCTTCCATAAAATGTCAGGTTCCTGTTGTTCCAGGAATTAATTACTTTTTGACAAGATACAATTTTGTCATTCCAATTAAGTTCTTCACATTTAGCAGAATTTATCCCAACGTAAGTGCCTAAGGCTTTAACCACTGCACTAAATTTTATGTCGTGAATAACACATTCGTTTTCGTTTTTTGACTTACCAAGTAATATACCTTCGGTTTTTTGTTTATTTAATTTCAAACCTGATATTATCCCGAATTCATCGATTATATTAATCACAACCGGTATCTCATTTGTATTTTTTAAGAAAATTGTAGTATCATCTGCAAGTTGTGTGATTTTAATATTTCGAACATGTTGGTTGCATTTTATCATTATACCTTCATATTGATTACACGATCGAAGCTTTGTTGCTAATATTTCAGCTATTAAAATAAAAAGAAGAGATGAAAGAGGACAGCCTTGTCGTATTCCTCTTTGTATTTTGAAGAATTTTGATTGCCAACCGTTATTCATTACAGATGAGCAGATGTCATTATATAATGTTTTTACCATATTAATAAAGTTACTCTTGAAACCGAATTTTGTTAAGACGTTAAACATCATGTTCCATTCAACTGTATCGAATGCCTTCTTAAAATCAACAAATAAAAGGGCTCCGTCTATGTTAAGCAACTCAGAATAATCGATTATATCTTGTATTTGTCGAATATTGCAACCAATAAATCTGTTTTTAATATATCCCTGCTGATCGAGACTGATTATATATGGTAACACAGTTTGTAGACGCTGAGCTAAAACTTTTGCTAAAATTGTGTAATCTGTATTTAAAAGTGATATTGGTCTCCAGTTTTCTAAATTCTCAGGATCACCTTTTTTATACAGCAATGAAAAAATACATTGTTTTTGAGTATGCGTCAGTTCTCCCTTTTGAGTACATTCTGTAAAACAATTTAGTAGTAAAGGCGATAAAATATCCCAAAACTTTTGGTAGAATTCGACAGTTAAACCGTCTAGGCCCGGACTTTTATTATGTTTCATTGACGCTAAAGCATTCGACAGTTCTTGTAAGGAAATATGATCTTCACATAGATTAGCATCGTTTTCTGTGACCGTTTTTTCGATAGTAATTGAATTAAGGTAAAAATCTAAATCGGAGTTTGTACATGCATTTGATTTGTATAATGATTCATAGAAAATTGCTTCTTGATTTAATATTTCAACGCTGTTATTAAAGTGTTTGCCATCAACATTAAGAGAAGTTATATTTTTTCTATTTTGTCTTGATTTTTCTTGACTAAGAAAGAATTTAGAATTTCTCTCGCCTTCTTCCATAAATTGAAGTCTTGATCTAACAAAAGCCCCATTTGCTTTAAAGTTGTAAATTTCTTTAATATCATTTTCCACTTGGATTATTCTTACTTTATCAGTTTCTGTGTCAGAATCTTTTTTTAGTAAATTATTTAACTCGGTTTCGAGAAGATGCAACAAAGTTTGGCGTTCACGTGATTTTTTCTTTGAGTATTCTATTGACATTTGTTTAACTTCCCATTTAAGTACTTCCCATATAATTTGTTTACTATCTATTTGTAATTGTGAGCATTCGTCGATAATGTTTTTTACTTTAGTACAGTATTCATGTTCACTGAAAATTGAGTTATTTAATTTCCAAAATCCTTGGCCCCGTTTCGATGGGGTTTTAAGTTTGATAGATATTGCCATATGATCGGTCGATTGAATTATTGCAGGTCTAATATCGCTTGCATGTACAAGAGGAATACTATTTTTGTCTAAAAGCCAGAAATCTATACGACTTTTATCAGTATAATTTTTCCTCCTCCATGTAAACTGTTTTTTTGTAGGATTTAAATATCGCCAAATATCCGTAAGATTATTTATTCGTTTAAGATTTGTTAGTTTACCATTAATTTTTACTTCACTTTTTGATGATGATACTCTATCACGTATGTCGTTTATTTCATTAAAATCTCCACCAATTAATTTAATGCCCTGGGAATGTTCATTTAATATTTTTGAAATTAAATCGAAAAAAACGTTTCGTTGTTTTTTGTCATTTGGTGCATAAATATTGAGTAGTGATATGTTATTGTTTTGTGTTTCAATATTCATTAATATATATCTTCCATTTGTGTCTATATATGTATCAATGACTGTGTATTGAAGGGACTTTTTAATTATGATTGACACACCTTTGCTTTTACTATCTCCGTGTGAGTGGTAAAGATCCCATTCAGAAAATTCATCCCCTAAAAGTACTTTTAAATCTTCAGAAAAGTGTGTCTCTTGTAAAAAGACGATATGTGCTCGTTGATGTAAAATATATTGTTTTACTCTTGCGCGTTTTAATTTATCTCTTAGTCCTTGTACGTTAATGGAAATAATGTGTACATATTCATTTAAGGTTGTCATTTACAAAAATATGATAAAGTTGCAATATGTTGTTACATCCATTACATTAATGGAAAGAATGTGTAAATGCTTATTTAAGGGTGTCATTAACAAAAATATTGTAAAGGTACATCCCGTTGTTATATAAAACAACGGTATGCGACTACATAACCAACATGTATAAGCCACCACATACAAGTGTGGCACTACAGGATAACAAGCATAAACCATCATATACAAAGGAAGCATTAATGAAAAATTAAACATATTTGTACACATTAAGTGTATGATACATAATTGAAGGCATGTTAAATGATTAAAATTGTGTAATCTGGATAAAACTATACATTCAATAAGCGTTAATATGTCATGTAGACGCACAGCGCTATTTATTGCTATAACAAAGTAAATCAGTAAGTCGTTTATCAAGCCATTAGCAATGTGATTTAAGTTCATGTAAAAAAGCAATAGACCATGCAAAGAGTACAATGTGGTCACGATGTTGTGTTGATTACAGTGCGTATAGCTGTCGTGTAACACGGTTGGATAGTTTAACAAAAAGTGGAACAGACTATACATATTTGAAACAAAAGTACATTCTATGAGTATGAAAAACGCCATGATGATAGTATACATCAGACAATGCCAAGAGTACAATGTGATCACGATATTGTTTTGATAACGGTGCGTATAGCGGTCGTGTAACACCTCAAAATAAACTAGCAATATATTTGCGTTAAATTTTTGAAGGTGAATCGGTTTAATATTTGTATGATTGATTTTCGAATTCGTATTCGAAAATATATCTAATGTATTTGATATAATTGTATGAACCTTCATAAAGGTAACAATTCCAACTATAGTGTTTGTAAAGTGGTGATTAGTCGTGTTCATTGTCCGTAAACAGTTCCTAGTAGGCATGAAATATGTGGACATTGCGTTATTTCTTCTTTGCGTGCTTTGTCTTCCTGTCGGAAGACTGTGTTTTCTTCTGTAGTTCATCTACAGGTGTATGCGGCGATCTTGCAGTAACGTTCTTTTCTCTGCCTTTGTTCGGCGTCGAGGTATTGGACGAGTTTATGTTCTCAGTGAATCGTATAATTGTCGGTTGGCTGCAACTGACCGTGGATCTCGTGGCGCTAGCGGATCGGCTACGCGTATTCGATGCGCGTTTGTTGATTGGGGTTTCCACTGGTTTCACGGGTTCCTCGTGTTCGTCGTCTGTGTTTGGATGAGTAGTGTTTGTATCACACAGGGTAACTGTGTAATTATCACATTCAGATTGCCTGTGACCCTTTGTATTACACTTCTTACACACCCAGTCATTTGGGCATGCATTGAAAACGTGTCCTTCTTCAAGACACTTGGAGCACTTTGGTTTTATAGGCGAGACAGTTAGTTGTCCGTTGTGCAGTACAAGTCCAATAAACTGTCCAAACTGCATTGTTTTTGGAAGAGGTTCCTTGAGGGACGATGTTTTTACTATACAGATTCGGTCACCGGTGCAACAGTTGGTCAATTTACCATTGATGCGTAGTTTGTTTGAAATAACGTCAAGGCCCTTTAACGTTAATGTTCTGGTGATAAGTCCATCGTCGACAGAGAGAGGAATGTTTTTAACACACACGCGTGTAGTGTTTTCACCATCTAGTCTATCTGGATTGGTATTTAAGACACTTATAATGCGTCCTCTTAGCTGGACACCATCTGACATCAAAACAACTTTGTCACTCAAATTGTCAACATAGATACGCCACATAGTACGTACTCTTTGAAGTCCTGTTATGTGGCTTGGGTCGATGCGTTGGGCTATTGCGTTGTATAACTCCTCATGTCTCAACCATTCTACCTTTTGTGGCTTTCGCTCACCAAACAGATCGCGTTCCCGAAGAAACACTAATGGCGGGCCGCCATCTTTGTTGACTTTTTCATTATCACTTGACCTAGATATTTCCATTTTAGTTTTCACATCAATTTCACACTTTTTATATTTTTTATTACAAAGTTTCCGTCGCGATACGAAACCTTTGATACTTTGCTTTCAGAAGCTTTTATATATGTTTGATAACCTAGCTTTAAAGCATTTAAATACTAGATTTTTACGGAGCGCAAAAATTACACAGCCTTGGCTTGTGTCGGTTACAATCTGCGTATTACTACATATATCTGCAGCAAATAAGCAACCCAGAGGAAACGCACCCGGACGTTTATCGAAAGTTGGGTATTGGTTTTCACGTTGTTTGTAGAAGCCATAAGTGCTGGGCTGGGCTGGGCTAGGACTTGATCTTGTTATTGAGCAAACATTAATGATGTTTTTATAGAGCACACGTGGTCTTACTCGCGGCAGTGGAATGACTGAGGAAATGCAAACCCCTTGGACCCTATCTGCAACATCCGAGCACAACAGTGCGATGCAAAATTTCACAGACCTGATCTATACTACAAGTTCACAACACAAAGACTCAACTGAAGCGTGCATCCTTCTGATCTAGAAAAAATGCAGACACAGATTACAACCTGATCACCATATACAGCTGACCCTTCTCTCAGAAACATGGTCAATGGGATAGTGGCTGGGTCACATGTGGATGTTCATGCAATTTAGGCGCTTGGGAAAACGATCATAAAAGATATCATAGGAAAGTCGGTCTTTGCGTATAAATTCACGAGAAAATACAGAGCCAAGTCTCTTTGGAATAGCTTGGCTGTTAATATAGCTTCTGACAGTGCTTTTGATCCTGCTCTTCTGTTCCAGCGTTTTCTGGTGGTGTCAAAATATGGAGATCCTTCCCTTGCAGTCGTATTGTCTTATGAACTGAGCTCCCATCCTGCTGCCTTCTTTGAAGCCAAGAACATACTCTGTACAGCAGATAAGCCTCAGATCGCTCAGGCAATTTAATAGTATGCTGTAGACACATCATGTGAGGCTGTGATGAACTGTATTCATGAAACAGATGCATGATGGTGACACTTTGCTGCATCGTTAACCT
Organism: Dreissena polymorpha; assembly: GCF_020536995.1. Classification (NCBI taxonomy): domain Eukaryota; kingdom Metazoa; phylum Mollusca; class Bivalvia; order Myida; family Dreissenidae; genus Dreissena; species Dreissena polymorpha. Next base: position 103,440,925 of record NC_068356.1, on the reverse strand, counting down.
TGGAGAAGGGCGACTAATATAACGCAATAGCCGAGTTTTATGTAGATTCAGTGAACGTGCTCTGATCAGCACACCTCTGACTAAAATGTGATGCTATGTTGTTGTGTCTTTAGGGGATGCAGACGTTCAAATTGTTAAATACAATATAACGATCCCGTCGTAGCACCACAACGTTGGTGGGCGAGGATGCATATTTGCTCATCTTGATCCTGCATAACTCCGAAAGGGACAATAAGACCATCTACTTACGCTTTTATGTAAATAAATAGTCAAAGGAACGCAAAGCGTAAAATATTAACCTTTTGAAAGAACTTGTGCTTATTCAGGCTGTTATTAATCTTCAATTATTTTCAGCAACGGTAAAAAATCAAGTCTACAGAAGTAAGTAAAACCTTATCCTATCATGAAGTCATGTGCTGGTTCATTCTTTCTTCCAAATGTCGTATATTGGATTTTATGAGTATTCAACTCCTTAGTGATGACCTCAGTTCGATTAAAGTGTTTCTTGTCTCCTAAATTATGGCATTTTACATAACAACCATAACGTTTGAGTAACAAGTTATGGACTTGTGGTCCTTCGTTTTGTGTTGAAAGCCATTTTGGACGCCGTGTTGGATTTCTGTAGAACATAATTAGCTTACATTTTGTCTGATGATACAAATGTGATATAAATGTGTTGTTTGCTCTCTGAAACCTGTGTATATACACCAAATTCATCAAATTTGAGTGGATAGTTACAAAGTCATATTTTATAATCATAAATATGTTTTGGCGGCCATCTTGGCGGCCATTTTTGACGCTGTGTTGGATTTGTGCGTAATATAATAATGTCTGATGATCTTTATGTGTTCTTTGCTCCCTGAAATTTATGTATAGACACTAAAATCGTCAAATTTGAGTGGATAGTAACATAGTTAAAATCATTTTATAGGTTTAAGCGACCATCTTAAAGGCCATCTTGGCGGCCATTTAGGACGCCATGTTAAATTTCTGTGTAACATAATTAACTTACACTCTGTCTGATGATATTAATGTGTTCTTTGCCCCCTATATAATGTTGAAAGTAACATAGTTATGATCATAAATAGATTTTGGCGGCCATCTTGGCGGCCATTGTCGACGCCATGTTGAATTTGTGTGTACTAAATTAAACTTAAACAATTTCTGATGATCATTATGTGTTCTTTGCCCCTTGAAACCTAGGTAAAGACACCAAATTCGTCAAATTTGATTGGATAGTTACATAGTTATGATCATTATTAGGTCTTGGCGGCCGTCTTGGCGGCCATCTTGAAAAAACACAACTTTCCGGAGGTCCGATGGTGGTAGACTTTCAATATGCTTTTAAGGACCTTCTACCCTACCTGGATCAGAAAAAATACGTTTTGTAGCAATTTTTGGGGGGTCAAAGTGTATACTGACCCTACTTCGGTTCAATTTCTCCTAGACAATGTATGAAAATTAAGCTGATTGAGGCCCCATCTTCAAAAGAGAAAAAAATACCAGAAGCTGCCAGTACCAGACTGTTATCAACCATTTTCATATGCTACTTGCATGCATCTTCCAAGATATATAGATGTAGTTTTGCCCCCCTTACTGGTACACCCCACCTCAATTTTGGGTACTTGGCTGAAGGACTATTTCTACATGCAGCGTCAGTGTATTCGTATTTAATTGGTCCAAACATACTCGTAATAGCAGTAGTTATATCCTTAAACGCGCAACGACCCTTACAATCAACCTTAGACTACACCATGACATGTAATTATTTACTGCAATGAAACATGAACAGTATTGAAATACTCTTTTGAACAATACTATTGTCGGAATACTTTGATTGAAAAAAAACACACTACGAAGCTATGCAATTGCCTTATCGTTTGCTTATCCAAACTGACCAATTCCGTTTCATCACTCATTTAACTGCAAACAACCCCGATTAATGTTTGGGGACGAGTCTTATTTTTCATAAATTCATTAAAATATAGGTGCGTTATGAGTAAACATAACTCTTTGTTTGTTTTGTTTTGTATACCAACTCTTGATATTCTCCCTTTAGTTACGTCTGTACTCGGTCGCTATCCCCGACACTGACATTAGCTCTCATATCGGGCTGGTCACGCTTTATCGGCCCGTCTTGAAGGACTACGGCGTGCTCCACTTTCGCATGGAGGAATCCGTAATTTCCGGCTCCCTGACGAACTCTGGGAGGTTTTCCGGAATGTCCGTGAGATCCGGCGGTGATTTTGTTACGGTAGGATTCAAATGTTTTTCTGAGCTTTACCCCGAAATTAGATTTGGGGTCGTACATGTCTCAATTTTTAAAGATATGAAGTAAAAATGAAGTAATCTAACGTTAACACGAACACTAGTCAATTATCGTAAATGATAAATAGAGGTACGTCTTAACCCATTTATGCCTAGTGGACTCTCCCATCCTTCTAAATTGGATCAATTTATTTCCAAAATTAAGGATGTCTAGTATATTTATTTCTATATTTAGTATATTTCTTAATCAAACGGCGCAGACCCAGATGAGACGCCGCATGATGCGGCGTCTCATCTGGGTCTACGCTGTTTGCCAAGGTCTTTTTTCTAGACGCTATGCATACATGGGTTAAATCGAGGTACGTCTTAGTTGAGTCTTTTGCTTCAAAAGCATTACATACATTAATAATTATACTTCAAAAGGTTTATTACCGAATACACGATCTAATAATGTAGTGTCATTTTTGTCAAACAAGGTTGAATGATGAACGTGTACTGGTGAACTTTGTAATATGTACTTGTAGAGCTACCAGCAGTTCCATCAGTTCAAGCTTACCTACCCAAATAACTGATGATGAATATTTTTATGAAGGCGATGTGAGTTTGACCAAAGACGCATTTTAATTGACCTTCTTTTCACACATCATATGAGATACATCTGTGACCTAAGTCTTCATTTCACACATAGAAACATATATTGATATTGGTCTCACACATATCAGTGTTGTTTTTCTTTTTTGGTTTAAGTTTCTGGTTGCATTCATGTTAAGCAGATCATTATCCAAGGCAAAATGTTGTAATAAGAGATAGTTGTCAATATCATGCAAATGTCTTTGAATACATGTACAGTTTATTTTAGTGATTAATGTGTAACCATCGTTTATCGTTTCATTATTTAATGCTTACGTGTATGTATTTTAAAATGTATTCCAAGAAGAGCACAACAAAATTACAATAACATTAGTAGGCAAGGTCCCTATCATCTCTTGACCTCAACAAAGTTAAGTAATATTTGTTTACTATTTAAAAAGTATATTTTTCAAAAATAGGTAATAGCATGTGTGAAGCAGTTTGCTTTTTTTCGTTTTACTGTTTCATGCTAAAGCAGCTTTTAAAAAGAAATGATATTAAAATTCATAATGCTTACTGTTTATTCATGAAAACCATGTTTTAATCAATTAAGTGTGCTGTTTTTTTTTACATAGTTTACTTTCATGAAGCTATAATTTTATATTTTTATTTGTTATGTTCTGTGTTGTTGTTGTTTATTCGCAGAACGGTTTAAGTTAAACACGGCGTTTACTTCATTTTGAAAAATTATGTTGTTTATTTTTTTCGTTTGTTTAGTTACGTCAATACATGTTGTGATATATTTATAGTGTATTGCATGCGCATATTTCCATATAGTATACTATTGAGAAAACATCTTTCTTGATTGTTGTTTAGCGTAATACTTATTTATAAAACGCATGGTTTTATTTAACCCATTTATGCCAAGTGGACTCTCCCATCCTTCTTAATTGGATCAATTTATTTCCAAAATTAGGGATGTCTAGTATATTTATTTCTATATTTAGAATATTACTTACAGAAATTCCTTCAAGCAAACAGCACAAACCCTGATGAGACGCCGCATCATGCGGCGTCTCATCTGGGTCTACGCTGTTTGCCAAGGCCTTTTTTATAGACGCTAGGCATAAATGGGTTAAGAAAGCGATACTTATAGTTGAATTTTGCCTTTTACCAAAACGTGTATTCCCGTCCTTATACTGTATGTATAACACGACAACATACTGCATGACAAAGGGCTAGTGAACTGTTGATCAAAGAGTCAAAAGCAACCGTTTCCCAAAGTAAATATTCGATGATGATTTCATTTACGCTTTTCTATGTGGAATGCAATTTTCAGTTTTTACAAACGTGATTCTATTAGATATAAAAAATAAATTTGCTACTGTAAGTTATTCTAGAAAAACTACACACTTTCCATCAGAAACTTTGTGATCATAAAGCTTAAGTCATTTGACGTCGAAAACTATACACATTACAATAAAAGTTTCACGGAAAAATGTTGGGTTATAAAATGACTTCTGTATTAAGTTTATGATACAAACTCAGTACAACAAGACACTATCCAATTCTTTTTTATTTTCACAGGATTTATATTTTTCGTTGTTTCTCATTAAAACGTTTTATAGTGTTTTTTTTAAACAGTAACCAAAATAAATTACGAGACCAAAATTGCAAATGAAATTCAATTTATGGGAACATGAGAACGGCACTAGACGAAGCTTTTCAAAAAGGGTAATTTAGATTGGTACTTTAATGTTTAGCCTTTTTTAATGCACATGTAATTCTCAGTAAACGATCGTGTAGATTTACATTAGTCACACGCGTTATTTAGTACATGATGTAACTTAAACTACTAACTTTACTATTGAATAATTTGACTGATTTAATTTTCTACAAAGCAAGTGGGTGTATTATATATGAATTATCAATATTAACGCCATTATTTAATATAAATACATTGGAATAATACAATGGCTAGAATTCAAAAGATGCATGACATCGTATTTATTTTGTTTGGGACAAATGATGTTCAAATTTTCAAAATAAACTTCTTATTATGGTAGCAAGTTTTTCAGTGTTCAGTTTTTGTCATATATAAGATGATGTCGAAAGGAAAAAAGCTGACATAAATCCTATAAATTCCAAAATGAAAATTGCATATCTACAGCAAACATATACAATTTATAAGTTCTGAGTATTCCATTCGATTTTGGATGTTATCAACTACAACTTGCAACACATAACGTCAATCAAGATATGTAAGTAATATTTGTGCATTCATAACATGGAACTATAACATAAATGCACATTTAGACAGTAATTTTAACTGCGCAGAATGTCGTTGACGTTGTCGTGGTAACTCCTCTTCTTACGTCCCGGGCCGTGGATGCTAAATATCCCGTTGCGAGCTGTAAGAAGATCCCAATGATAATTTTGATGATTCTTTTAATTTAATACTAAACACAAACAATACATTTCGCTTCTTTCCCATTATTCTAAGCTAATGGCGAATGCAAACACATGTGCCTCCCCAGTTTTGTTTATTTAAACAAAGAGCCATATTTGATATTTAAAACCAATTATTCGGTATCATGCTTTAACACGCCTTAGGCGTTTAGTTATCAAATTCAAAACCACACAGCGCATGTATTATTCTCAGCATGCAATGCTTTCTACTTAATGATATTTGGATCAGTTTTACAAAAAACATTAAAATTGCATGAACTATGATATTGCCCCTTACATTGTTCGTTATCTACGCATGCGTTACATACCGAGTATGCAAAACGAACCACGACCCGACTCTTATCAGTACATTTACAAGATTTCAATTTTTAACTGGGTGTTTACTTTTTAAAATTCCGTGTTGTTTGTTTAATGACTCTTTTGATGTGTTAACATCAACTTTGAGCAGTGTTTACGCATCATCTGTATTATGTTTATTATGAGTTTCATGCTGACTATTGACCTGAATCCCTTCCTACACTCTCTTATTGTAACTCAAGTAACAAGCAACGAACTTGTTGTTTCGCCTGCCTTCACAGTTGGACTTGAATAACGAAAATTGACCTAAGCATACCTTCCTACACCCTCTTATTGTTAATAAAGGAATAAGCAACGAACGTGTTGTTTCGCCTGTCTTTACAGTTGGACTTGAATGGCTACAGTTCAAAACCATGTATAGTTTCGTACCTACCCATTTGTGCTATTGCAAAATTAGCGCCTGCTCCGACTCGTGATCCGTACCCAGAGTCGGCTACTAGTTGATGGCCTCGTCTTTCACGCGCCCTGAAAATGACATATACGTAATACACATGAGTATTATTATTAAATATGATGATTTTCATAAAACATGATGATGATGATTATTATTATTTTATTTTATAATAATAATAATTATTATAATTATTAATATCATTATTATAAATAGTACTACTACTACTACTACTACTACTACTAATAATAATAATAATATTATTATTATTATTGTTAGTAGTAGTAGTAGTAGTAGTAGTAGTAGTAGTAGTAGTAGTAGTAGTAGTAGTAGTAGTAGTAGAAGTAGTAGTAGTTGTTGTCGTCGTCATCGTAGTGGTAGTGGTAGTGGTAGTGGTAGTAGTAGTAGTAGTAGTAGTAGTAGTAGTAGTAGTAGTAGTAGTACTAGTAGTAGAAGTAGTAGAAGTAGTAGTAGTAGTATTAGTAGTAGTAGTAGTAGTAGTAGTAGTAGTAGTAGAAGTAGAAGTTGTAGTTGTAGTAGTAGTAGTAGCAGTAATAGTTGTAGTTGTAGTAGTAGTAGAAGTAGTAGTAGTAGTAGTAGTAGTAGTAGTAGTAGTAGTAGTAGAAGTAGTAGTAGTAGTAGTAGTAGTAGTAGAAGTAGTAGAAGTAGTAGTAGCAGTAGTAGTAGTAGTAGTAGTAGTAGGAGTAGTAGTAGTAGTAGTAGTAGTAGTAGTAGTAGTAGTAGTAGTCGTCGTCGTCGTCGTCGTAGTGGTAGTGGTAGTGGTAGTAGTAGACGTAGTAGTAGTAGTAGTAGTAGTAGTAGTAGTAGTAGTAGTAGTAGTAGTAGTAGTAGTAGTGGTAGTAGTAGTGGTAGTAGTAGTGGTAGAAGTAGTAGTAGTCGTAGTAGTAGTAGTAGTAGTAGTAGTAGTAGTAGTAGTAGTAGTAGTAGTAGTAGTAGTAGTAGTAGTAGAAGTAGTAGTGGTAGTAGAAGTACTAGTAGTCGTCGTCGTCGTCGTCGTCGTCGTAGTAGTAGTAGTAGTAGTAGTAGTAGTTGTAGTAGTAGTAGTAGTAGTAGTAAGTAGTAGAAGTCGGAGTGGTAGTAGTAGTCATCGTCGTCGTTGTCGTCGTCGTCGTCGTCGTAGTAGTAGTAGTAGTAGTAGTAGTAGTAGAAGTAGTAGTAGTAGCAGTAGTAGTAGTAGTAGTAGTAGTAGTAGTAGCAGTAGTAGTAGTAGTAGTAGTAGTAGTAGTAGTAGTAGTAGTAGTAGTAGTAGTAGTAGTAGTAGTAGGAGTAGTAGTACTAGTACCGTATACAAAAAAGCTATAAAGTACATCTCAAACTCTTCCAAATGTGCATTTTTCAGTCATTCAGTTACGGTCACACTGTTTTCATATGTATACTAAGGAAGAAATCAAATAATATTGTGTCTAGAATTATCAGTTTGATACGGAAACTTACCTAAGACTTTCTACGGATTGTTGCAGAATGTTGCGAAGTTCATTTTCTTGAGCCATTTTCATGTAATTGTACTGATCGAAATGTTGGAACATTCTGAAATCAATCGGCACCATTACATACACAGTTATGAAATTTCAGATTGTAAATTACGGGTCTAAACCTTGAGATGTGTGACTTAAATCTGCAAAATAAAACAAAAGATTTCGCATCTCATGCTCCCTTACCGGTACCTTATGAGTTGACAGTTCCACTTAAGAACAACTGTGACAATACGCACCAGAGGCTGAACCCTGTGTACAGTGGGCCGGTATAGCCGTTTTTATTCCGCGATAAAACTTTGGGAAGGGAGAGGAAAATCACGATGCGATAGCACGAGATAACTTTGATATCATAATCTCGTCTCTTCGCGTCGTGATATCGTGTTCTCGCCCTTGATTATTTTCAAATGTAGACACTCTGAGTTTACGTATTTGAATTACGATATCGCATCGTTTTTGCACAACCTCTCATCTTGGTTTCGCAGTCTCGCGTCGTATTCTCGTCCATTTGAATTTTTATCTCGCATTATCTCATCGTGATTTCACACTATCAATCTTACAAGAATTACAAGGGCGATAACGCAAAACACGATGCGAAGAAACAATATAACGACGTTACCTCACGAATTACAATGGGAGATTGTATCAATATGGTAAAGCAAAACAACAATACGAGATAACGATATAAATATCGCATCGTTCGACTCCCGAAATATAACCACAATTGCAATTTCGCATCGTGAGGTTGCGTTCTAGCATCTTGATGTCACATCTTCGCTTCGTGTTCTTGCCTTCTTGCTCACGTACTACAGAGGTCGAAATTACGAAACAACGTTTTTCCCAAACAGACCACCGCGCAAATGTCAGCGGAGGGAGAATATTTGAGAAGGAATATTGTCTTCAGTCAAAGTCGGACGCAGAGTGTTTCTTCCTATAATCAGTTTGGAAGCGGCGTGAGACTGTATGACTGTTGCCATTACTTCTGATAGCTGTTGTACAATCACCCTCTGTCAATTAATAATGCGTTTTGCATGGAATTGCATAGTCAAAAGGGTGGGTGGAAACGACAAGCCGCTGGTCATCCCCCGCTGACCATACAACTTGAATAGGTCATAACTCTGGGTCGAAACATCAATTTAGTTTGATGACTATCTGAAAACCTCCTATGCGACAGATCGTGCAACAAATTCAACACAGACGTGGGTAGGATGCGAAGACTACATACCAGATTTAACACCATCAAACTAATAATACCCGTTTAATTTTTTAAAGGCTGTGTTTTAAAGTCTATAGTATTTCAAATTGATCCCTTGTCAAGTAAGATCAATAAATCAATTGACGTATAATTATTTATTCTTGTACGATCATGACTTGAGCCCGTTTTAGTGCTCCGAAAAAAAGAAATGGACATGTTTTTGACACCATGTCGAGTCGACATATACAACTGTGGTTCGTAAACGTCGCGACTGTGTTATCATCGCATTTCACTTAAATTGAATAATGGCATGTGTCAGGAATGACTTGTACGGATATCTCCTCCATTCGCAGTGAAACCAAAAAGGTGCACAGTCTATCATAATTGTGAGGGAATGATGTGAACGTTTTTTTAATGCATGCCAGTTTTTAGGGATTCCTCACATTAACAGTTCGTTATATTAACATTGACTAAAGAAAAACAAGGTCCAAAATTGTACCGTGCTGACTGCATAATCGGGATTCTTTTAAGACTAGTAAAAGGCTTGTCATACAATAGTTGTTTGCTTTTTAAACATCATACGCAATATTACGTCAATGTGTGATCATTTTAATACTTGTATTTTTACTTTTTACATTTTATTTTATATAATAAAAATAAATTATTCTGAAAGGAACTGTTAAATAGTACTCAACAATATAGGTCTTGTGTGTTTATTATCCATTAGCTCGTATAAGATTTACAATTATTAAAATGCATTTAAATAAAAACAATATTGAAACGTCAATTATTTTAAAAGACTTAATTTGTCATAAGACTTTAAGTCTGATCAGCACAGTTATAGCTCCCATACGAGGTTTGCATAGGAACCTAAATGTTTAAAATGTTAATTGTCCCTGCAATAAATAAAAGTTTGTACTTTATTACTCATTTCAACTAATTAGTAAACAACATAATTGTCATGTGTGCATACATTTTCTTAAAGCTGATATGTAACTCAAATTTGCTTGATGCATGAACAACTTACAACTTTAATGGGCACATTCTTTTTCGTTATCTCGGTCATTATTCATGCCGTTAAAAACTCAATACAACAATAGCATTTGATAGTAAAACGCTTAGTCCATTTTCACAACAGAAAATAACGACCTGACCAAAACGTGATCGTGTGCACGCTCACTCAATATTCTATCAAAGCGTTCAAGCTTCTGAAGTCCTTAAATGTCATGACAAGTATGACAAATGAACGGAGGCATGCTCAAACGAAAATTTAACATGCTGTTTAGCACACTATAAGCCGATTACTAACATTAAGTTTCAACTCTTTAGAATCATTAGCTGTTTCAGTGTGCATTTGTAAATCATGATTGTACAGGGTATTATAATTGTTTTCTCTAATAAACGTACTCCAAAATTCTCGATCAGCTCGTTGAAATTAGACACGTGTTTAAGTACGATTGATACTAAAGATTAATTTGAATAAGATATAATATTACTATTGTAAATTATGTTTATGTTTATGCAAAATGACGCGTATATGATGAAATGGTATTTTTTTAATGGATTTTTTTATAGTTAATGTTTATTTGTTTAAACGATGACACTAAGTATATATTTTGACCATTCCAAAGAGCAAACATGTACTGGTTGCTAAAATTCGACTGTAAAAGGATTGCATGTATGCACAGCCACGCCGCACAAATATATCTACCTTACTGCCTAGCATTAAAACGACCACAATAATCTTTTTGTTTAATAAATCAACACATTTGACATTGTCTTATTTTTGTCCTAAGTGAATCAAAGCAGTCTATATTTGAACTATGAATTGAAACTACATGTTTAAGTTAATGACTTTAATGACCCTATGTTTAAATATGTATGACAATTCGTTTACTGTTTGGTATGGTAGTAGATAAAGAATACTAGTTAAACATGTGTTTAAGAGATGATGTCTTGTTATTATTGCGATAAACCTAAAAGCTTGTGTTTAAAAAAAAAACTTGTAAGATTTTTAGTTTTGATATAAGTATTAAACACATCATCGAATTTTCAGATCTCGCTACCTTATCTGTGGAAGCTTCTACGAATCTTACATAATTATTCGAAAAGAAAATTAGCAATATTAAACATGGCATAGCATTTTCCGATCTCGCGACAATTGATGGAAGCTACAATAAACTTTTCATATTTTTGTATCAATTACTATTTACGGGTTAGTGTGATATATTGTGTTCATATTTAAAGAGCGTTTTGAATTATTAATAAGAGCTATTGTCAACATTACAAAAGAAGTCACTATCATTGCCTTGTCCGCGTTGTTTACGATATCGGATACACGAGCAATTTACCACTGATCATGCAACACAGATCAGACAAGACAAGTGGGTTCTCTTAAAGGGGCCTTTTCACAGATTTTGGCATTTTTTTTAACTTATTCATTAAATGCTTTATATTGATAAATGTAAACATTGGATCGTAAAAGCTCCAGTAAAAAATCAAGAAAAAAATTAAAAAAGGAAAAGAACATTGCCCGGAGCAGGTTTCGAACCAATGACCCCTGGAATCCTGAAGTAAAAACGCTTTAGCCTACTGAGCTATTCCGCCGAGTACACATTCTTGACGTATTTTATACCTTATATAAGCAATCTTCGTAGTTTCACACAATTTAACGACAAAAACAGAACTCTCCAAATTATTCAATCGTTTCGCGTTGCAACGCTTTATAATTTTTAGGTTTTAAAATCGTCAAAAGATGCATATAATGGCTATATTAGAGCATGGTCAATGTTCAGTATTACTGTTTCCTCACAAATATCATAACTCAAACGAAAACTTACGAATCTGAAACAACTTTTTTCAATTTTGTCAATTTACCAAAGCGTGAAAAGATCCCTTTAAATACTATTTTAAACAATATCTCGCTATGTTTCCGTCTCACATTGGCTTTCCCCCGAATGCCTAGAATCAAATTGCCCATGGTATACGCGATTTAATTTTTTATATATATATAGGTATAAGAGCTACATGCGAGTGACCTTTGGTAGAATTATATAATGTGGAAAACATACATAGTCCTGTACTTGTGTTAAACACAAACACACACGCACATTCACGTATATATACATATACCAAGAAGAAATGCTGCAACAGGTGGCTATGCTTTTTATTTTACCGAATATATATGCTGTACTTTTGACAATTAAAAAGTCGAACGCACAGATTGTTTATGAACATTAAGCGCTTATCAACTTTGTTTAAAACAATTAATGAGCGCATATCATTCATAAGCTTGAACGGATGTTTTGGAAAAATATAATATCTACTTGTTTTCGATCACGGTCGGAGTTTATAAAAATGTGTAGGAGTTTATAAAAATGTATTGCCCAATGTTTTATGTTACGAAGGAATGGTCACATGAGATGTAATACAATTTCTAAAATTTCTTAGAGCACTGGGAAGGGATGTCTTAATTTTCCAATCTTTCTTTCTATCAAACAGCAGGGAAAAACTGTCTTATTATTGCAGTTTTCTTCACCGTGTGAATAACTCACTTGATATCTACATATTGTACACTCGACCTATCAATATTATTAACAGGATAAAATAGTGGAAATATACATAATTTCACCGCGACGCACTTGTTGCCATTTGCAAACAAGTGATATATTTCTAGATAGTTCACTTGTGATGCGTGTTTTAGAGCCAGTGTAGCAATTTTCTAATTCCAGAGAAATTCCAAATTAGTCTAATTTAGCCAAAAACATCGGAATAACATGATTCAATGCTTGTCTTTTCAGGTAATGTCTTTCAATACTTATGTTAACAGGGCCATAAAGGTCGATACTTTCCTAGACATATTTTAATCAAGCTACTTTTATCATGCTGAAAGACCTTTTAAAAACCATTAGATCGGTATACCATGCAGCAGAATTCATGTATACCCCAGTAATGAGCCTATTATATGGACATTGTTTATCCTTAAGGATGTCACTAACATTTGATGCCAATTATGTGTAATTCACGTTTGATACTGACAGGCGAATGGCCGTTCGTTGATCGTTTCCTGACTTTACTATTCACTTTTTTATTTTATTTTGAAAAGGTACAATTCTGTAATCCTAAATAGACAATGTTTAATTACATGGTTGCTATTATAAATATGATTGTTTCAATGTTTCATATAAACTCGTTCCATATTATAAAACAGACTCGAAATGCATTATGCAATAAAGTCTTTCAAGCATTTTGTCGCTTTAGTATTTGTAAAAGCATTGTTCTAGAAAATAGCAACATAAGTTTATATTTCAGAAATGAATCGCGCAAAACTTGATTAAAACAGTAAAAAGAAAAACAATTCAATTTGATAAAATATCTGTTATGCGTGCTATAGTGGTAATATATATTCACATTCTGAGAAAACTGGACATAACGCATGTGCGTAAAGTGTCGTTCCGGATTAGCCTGTGCAGTCCACACAGGCTAATCAGGGACACAACTTTCCGCCTTAACTGGATTTTCGTGTAGAAGAGACTTCCTTCAAACGAAAAATACTAGAAAAGCATAAAGTGTCGTTCCTTATTAGCCTGTGCGGACTGCACAGGCTAATCTGGGACGACACTTTACGCATATGCATTATTCCAAGTTTTCTCAGAATGCGACTCATTTGATGATGTACAAAGCAAGTTTTAGCATTGGGATTATTAAAAACGTTGTCCTTGCGGCACACCGCCCACTTTGTGTATACTTACAAGTATAACATGAAAAATGCACACAAACAAAGATGAGATATAACTTTCGTAAAATAATAATCGTTCGTATTTTATTCGTCGAACGCTTTGTTTGTTTAACCTAAAATATTATTTCGTACAGACTTTGTGTTATTTCTTAAGTTATATACAGCGTAATAATACGCTTCATCGTATTTAAAAAAAATATGTATAAAATGTATAGTATTGTAATTGTAGGAAAACAATTTAATTCCAACTTAATCAAAAGCAAGATGGATCAGACCCCGTGCATTAATGGATTTTAAGAGGCTGGTTTGCGATGACATTGCATACATTTGTGATGAAGTCCAACGTGGCATGTTGGTTTTCTGCGATAACATTTGGTGTTTAATGGGAATTTCAAAGCAGCCTCTGTCGAGGAAATTATGAATCTTTTACATTTTAAATGAGCTTAATAATAGTAATGGACTTCCATATGAGATGTGTATGAAATACATTAAAATACTATTGTTTATACAATAAGATATTAGATTTTAAAAAATGAGAGAATAACTACAACCCCAACCATGATGTGTCAGTATAAACCCATTTATGCCTAGTGGACTCTCCCATCCTTCTAAATTGAATCAATTTATTTCCAAAATTAGGGATGTCTAGTATACTTATTTCTATATTTAGAATATTTTTTTACAGAAATTACTTTAAGTAAACAGCGCATACACTGATGAGACGCCGCATCATGTGCTGTTTGCCAAGGCCTTTTTTCTAGACGCTAGGCATAAATGGGTTAAAATAGGCATGCACTTTTAAAGGTATCGCCCCTCATTTTCGGACTCTTTCGAAGCTAACGTTTGATTTTAGATCTTTTTTTCTGAATTACAAGAACTGAAGAATAACCTATCACAATCATTTCACTTCACTATTTGTCATACTGGCAACATGTAAGTATATATACAATTATAATAATAATAATAATAATAATAATATTATTATTATTATTATTATTTTTTTATTATTATTATTATATTATTATTATTATTATTATTATAATCATAATAAAAAACCTATTATTATTATTATTATTATTATATTATTATTATTATTATTATTATGACAACGATATTACTAACGCAATTTGAAAGAAAAATATGTATACAGTTAGCGCATAAAAATATAAAAATATATAATGTTAAAGTTATCAGTAATTATTTTTTGTATAACCTATTTGCTTACGAATTTCTTAAAGAGAATTTATAAAATGTAAAATACCTTTTTCAGGTTGCATGTAACACTCGTTAAGCGGTAAAACCCCGTAAAGAATAAACACCAATAAGAGCCGCCATAGGAGCGTTTTGTTCTTCCAGTTCATCTTTGGTCTTCTGCTACACTGACTGACGTCTGCTGCCACTACAAGGAGTATTCTCCGATAGCGCTCCTACCAACTTCCGGAGGGGAAATGATTTATCCGCAGAGGGCCTGATGCTGCATCGTACGCTCGAAATTGGAATCACTATTTCATAGATTTTAGGGTTACCGAACAATTCTTTGATAGGTCGCCTTCACAGTTGAAATGTTCCAAAACAACACAGATCTAGTGTTCAAAGTCATGAAACGGTTTATGATATCGGAAAAAAACGAATTTACGTCAGAAAACTGTATTGTGCGTGTTTGCCATAAGTTTGATAGTTAGCACTGACCTCTATTTCCTTTTTCACAAATGTATAATGTAACACGCGAGCTTATTAAAATCTGGGTTCCACAGACCAATGTCATGTGGAGCATTTCAATAATTAATAGGTAAATAACATGTTTACACGGAAACCCTTATCAAGTAATTAGTTGATCGACATTATTTTCATAAATTATAAGCGTTCATTAGGAAGGCTAGTTTAATAAAGTACCTGTACCATTGTCATGCTTGGTAACTAAATAAGCAAAGCGTTGGGCACAATTGTTATCGAATGCGGAAACTTTGATGCGCGAGAGGTATCGGACCGGACTGAAGGAATGCTGTGGGACTCAATAAGTATGGTCGTATGGTATAACATTGTCCAATGTCCAAATACAAAAAGATTACCTAATACGTCAGATACGCATTCCTTTATGGGTATACAATAAATGACACTTGTATTACGAAGTTTTATTTCTATATGCTCGAACTGACATAACAGACAACGAACAATTGAACAACCATTTTGCTTGATTCGAACCACAAAAGCAATTTATAGAGAATACTAGGTTAGCGTTGAATACAGAGAAGTTAATGTTGCTTAGAACGCCGGGAGCGCGAGCCTTGGCGAGCGCTTTCGGTGTTCGAGTCGAGCAACATAATCAACGCTAATCCTAGTATTCTATTTATCCCCATTAGATTTTTTTCAACGTGAAATTTAACATAAATAGAGTCTAATAACATAACACTAATTTTAAATTCATCTTTAAAGCGCCTAAAATCTAACAAATGTAACCATGCGTAGTGATTTATTTGTTCTGGTACGCAAAATAGTCTTTAAAAATTTCACACAAAAACTGTTAAAACGAGAAAAAATATCACCATATGCCTCGATTCAATTTTACGCAGCATGCAAATGTAACACATTACGACCGCCAAAAGAAGATTTTACTTAAATATAATCATTTTATTTTCAAAGAAAATGATCAAAATCCAATATGGCGGCGATTGCAACTGGCAAAATGATGTCGATTTTAACATACATGAACATGTAGATGTACACACAGAGTCGTTCTAAACATAAATTATCAAAAACCTCTACTCGGCCTATTTTTTCATGGACGCTGCAATTTTGATGCCGTCTAGATCAAGCCTTCAATCCTGTCGTTTGTGACCCCAACACAAGATTATCCGTCATAATTCTATTAAACTTTGCAACACTTTTTGCAAACGGATTATTCTTACTGAATAGACTTCTTGTGATACAATAACAAAAGCAAAGTTATTCATCAAAGAAAATACCCCTACGTTACCTTAAATCCAACAAGCAAAACAATTCGAATAGACTATGAACCAAAATACACACCATCAATATTTTAACACACACAATTTCACATCCAAATAGGCACGCACATTCTGACAACATAACACGAATACTGTAAGCTAGATCTACATGTAGATCAAAATCCTTCGTCTCACCGGTGCCAACCGAGGTAAGTAGTCCATAGAATATGCACTTTTTCATAATTACATCCAGGATAAATTAACACGAAAAAAATGCGCGTCTTCAATGTTTTATTCCCAGACATCGCATACTAGTTTCGTGTACACCAAAATATGACATCACATATTTTTGGAAAATGACGCAATAAGTATGTCATTTATGACGCCATCAATCAGCTGATTCATTATACGGATGGCGAAACATTATGTCCCTTAACTAGATCTAAAGATTGAAGGTCGCATAATTTTAAAGCTAAGGTTTTCTCGACTCTAGAGATTTGTTATGAACAATCATTCAGTGGTAGAATAAAATGTAGTACGTGCACGCGACAGGTATATTCAACAAGGTGTGACACAGGCTAGTTTATTCCATGAGGTGTTATACCGTCAATGTCGGTATAAAAATGGGATAAATACCAAACATATTTTATTTTAATAGCCCATTATTCCTAGCGGACTCTCCCATCCATCTAAAGTGGATCATTTTATTTCCAAATTATGGGTGTCTAGTATATTTATTTCTATATTTAGAATATTTCTTACAGAAATTCCTTTAAGCAAACAGTGCAGACCCTGATGAGATGCCGCATCATTCGGCGTCTCATCTGGGTCTACGCTGTTTGCCAATGCCTTTTTTCTAGACGCTAGGCATAAATGGGGTAAACATGTACTCATTCTTTGTAAGGTAATTATTTTGTTATGATTAAACTCAAAGGTTACAACCGAAATGACAAGAAAGAAGGATGAATGAATTTTAAGTTTGTTGAAATTTAAAAACATAAGTATCACTGTTATTGTTGGCTTATTAAATAATGGACACACATTATTCTGAACGTAAACATAACTTGTGTAGTTAAAATAATTGATAAGCGTCCCGAGAAAAGGGGGTTTAATGCATGTGCGTAAAGTGTCGTCCAAGATAAGCCTGTGCAGTCCGCACAGGCTTAGCAGGGAAAACACTTTCTGCTTTTATGTCATTTTCTGTTTAAAGGTAGCTTCTTATTAGCGAAAATCCAGTTTAGGCGGAAAGTGTTGTCCCTGTTAAGGCAATGCGGACTGTACAGGCTAATCTGGGTCGACACTTTACGCACTTGCATTAAACCCTCTTTTCACAGAGCGAGGCTCTAACAATTCATCATAGTTTTGGGTATCCTTAGCTTGTTAATATTGACAGTCTGATGTCTGAACTCCTTAGATTCAAAATCAATGTATCAATATTTCCAAACAGACAACAAATTAATAAATGATCACGACTTATAAATATAAGACTTCAATACGCAATAACAGGTACACACACAATTAAATAGAATTTTCAATTGATCATAATTTGCAATAAACATCAAATAGTAATCAGCCATTTCTTACTGGATTTAAGCTCCACAAAACCTGGCTATAGTTTCAATACTGATCGTTTGTTAAGTATTGCAAATGAAAACATATGCATGACGGTTAACTTTGTATAATATCTTCAGGCTCTAGATCAGCCAGAGATAGACCAGATATTGGCATCCACTCAACGAAATACCAAGTAATATGGTACATTGGATTATGCAATACTTGATAAGTTGTGTCTCACTTTCTCGAGCACGTCTATTTATAATTATAAGTGGTATTTACACTAATAATACAACCGTAATTGCAATTATCACTCTTATTAATAATGATATTGCTACACGCGTCATGTTTTTAATTCTTTCTTGATCGATCTGCACATCTGTAACCGATGAATGAGAAGTACGTCTACTTAAATAAATATAAAGCCTCAACAGTTTAAAGTTCTCCGAAATCAAATTATTGTAGTGCGTTGTATTTATAAGCTAGTATTTTCTTTTTTGATTTGGAAGATTAAATTGACATTTTGAATCGGTGCATGGCTATCTTGAATATCGTCTACAAAATGGTGGCCGCATTTTTGTGTGCAATTTTTATAACCATAAACATGTAAATTCGAATGAAAATTTGCAAATGTTTGAGAAAATATGTGTTTCCGGAAAATCCGCCATTTTTTTGAAACCACCGCACTACACATGGCAGCTGTCTTTTTAAAATCCGGTTCACTAGTGAAGTGCTAAACAAGCACACATAAACACGCACGCACGCTTGCTCTATCGAGCGTACCCCGTTCATGATGTGGGAGTAACGCTTCCGAATGGACAACTCTGTTGCCTCCTCCTTAGTCATAGTGGCCGTGGCAACAGCTTTTGCGTTTTGCCTGCAAACATAGTCAGACACTTGTTATGACAGGTAGAAGACTAAAAATATATGCATGCTTGGGTGTAAATAGAGAATACTAGGTCGGTACCGAATAAAACGACGTTTATTTTGCGAGGCTTAGAACATCTAAACCACGAGCCGAGAAAAATAAACCTTCGCTGTATTCGGCACCGACCTCGTATTCGATTTATCCCATCAATGTTCATAGTCGTCAATTATTTCTTCAAAAATAGAGAAATAGGAAATAGAACTACACGGAAATTCCAAAGTTATTTTAAGCAAAACATTGTTTTATTATTTTATTCGTGCCGAGCCTGATATATTACAAAACGATCGGGCACAAACCTGTTTTTCTGCTCATCATACCTCTACGTCCCTGATTTTAAAAGAATAATGAAAAAAATACTAAACAACTCCGGGGGGGGGGGGGGGGGGG